>NC_056701.1:25833551-25999205 GCF_018831695.1 Puntigrus tetrazona
TCTGATTTCAGTTTGTGGTGGACTGTGCCAACGTTGTCCAGATCTCGTCGTCTTGCGTCCAGCTGCTGTCCGTTCTCTCCTCGGAGCCGCTGCAGTCTGCTGCTGTCCTCATACTCTTCAACAAGAGGTCAGCCGACTTCTCTCTGAATAAAAGCAGCGCTCGTTCGCTCCTCACGGCTCTTCTTTCCTCAGGGATCTTCCCTGCACCATGTCTCTGGTGGAGCTGAAGGCGTTGTTCAGGATGGAGGACATCCTCAGGAGTGCTCCTCAGTCGATCTCAACACTGGAGATCAGCGCTCGCTCCGGACAGGGCCTTCAGGAGCTGCTCAGCTGGCTGTTTTCAAAGGACAGATGAGAGAGCTGTGTCCCACGCCACACACTAATCTGAGAAACAGCTGAGGAGAAATGTAGGAGGACCTCTGATGACCGTCATGTCGCTCCAAACCACGTAGCGATGATCAGACGATCATCAGATTGAGATGATTGTGTTGATGTGAATCATTCATTTCATTATTATTTAAGCTTTTAAATTCTTACATTTGATCTATAAATTCAATTAGCCCATAATAATGTGTTTGTTATTATCAGTATCTGAAATTAAATCATTTACAGTGAAAAAAAATACAACTGCATTAAATAATAATATGATAGTCTTTCATATATATATATATATATATATATATATATATATATATATATATATATATATATATATATATATATATATATTGAAATTATGTCGTAAATTATACTTTTTCAACTAAATTAAAATGCCAATAAAGAGTCATTGATTCATTAATTCGTGTGACTTGTTCAAACAGCAGATTCATCAGATTTTTATGCATGGGCTAATGAAAGTTTTATTTGAATTACTCTTTCAAAATTCAGTATTGTACTGTGCCAAAGAAATTGCTTCAAAATGATTTTGTTGTCAGTTTTAACTGAATGGGTGGACTTAGCATGGATGCTGTAAAAGAGATGGCCAGGACTCATAGAGAAGATAAAGAAACAATTCTGAAATTAATGAGAAGGAAAATGAAGAGCTGGAAAAGTCAAGAAATGAAGCTGAAAAGCTCTAACATTATGTACGCTACAGAGACCATGGTTGTGAATGTTTTGTAATGGATTTGTAAAGCAGCAGGCACTCAGACAATCTACACTGACCATGTTATATTAAAAACACAAACTGAAAAAGTAATGAGAAAGCTGTCCAAACATGAAAAATGGCATACACTGATGCCCACATCCATTGCTGCAGCACTCCTTTTCATTCGGACAGTCACGGATGGACACTCCTCTCACTTTGCTGTTATACAGATACATGGAAGAGAAACCATATCACTGAATGCTAGAGTTTTGGAAGTTGAAAGAGCATGCCGTTTCAGTCGCTGTACTACACATTTTCACATTAAATTCAATGCATTGCTTGCTGTTTCTTTGTAATTGTGAAACTCTGCACTGTCTGAGCAGAGGATTGCTATCTTATTCTGTAAGGCACTTCTCTGTTTCTGCATTTCTTCATGCTTTGTAATGTGTTTCCTCCGTTAGAGTCTGTTGTGCTGAAATATCCAAACACACTCAATAAAACAGCAGTCCTAGTAGTTGCAATATTTGTCCATAATCTTTAAAAAAAAAAAAGTCTCAAAAGTGGTGGGGAAGTCAGTAATCTAGCAACAAATCTAGAAACCCTTCATTAGCTTTTTAAGGTGTCTTTGAGTCATATAAAAGCCAGTAAGAGCTGAATGCTTTGTGACGTTGATTTGCACCACAAAAGCATTATAGCATTAAAGCATTCCACTAATGCCAACATAGTTTTCTAGTCTCTTCAAGAGAATGTTCTGATCGAAAGCAGTGCTAAGATCCAAAAGCACTAATAAAAAGATACTACCATGATAGAAGCAGGTCATTTATAACTCAGCCTCAGTACTATGGTAAGGTCAAAATCCTGATTGGAAATGACCACAGATACCATTTTTCTCTAGGAAGGAATATAGTTGTGAGAATAATACTTAATAATACCTAGTATTTTGGCAGAAAAGAGAGATGAGAGATTAGTCTGTAATTAATCTTTGGGGTCAAGATGTGTTTTTTAATGAGAGGCTTAACTACAGCCAGTTTGAAGGTTTTGGGGACATATTCTAATGACAATGATAAACGAATAATAGTCAAAATAGGATCTATGACTTCTGGAATCAGCTCTTTTAATAGTTTAGATGGAATAGGGTCTAACATACATGTTGTTGGTTTAGATGATTTGAGTTTGTACAGTTTGTACACTTTCTGTACATTTCTCCAAAACCAACTTTTATTAGTATTTTTGTGTTTATATGCCGAGGAGGACTCTAGGAAGGATTCAGCCTCGGTATGATGCAGCCTTCTGTTTAAGCACCCTACACTTGTTTGTGCTGTAGGTACATTGGAATGAGTGCAATCAAGAACTTCCACTTATGGTTTCGGACACCACTTAAAATGGCTACTCCCTCAGATAGTGCCCTATTTGAGGGTATAGGGGTCAGATACAGCCACTACGTGATCGCTAGTGCCTCGTCACACTATGGCTCTCAGTTGGAGTTAACAGACAATTCCTTATTTCCAGTATTAAGTCTTGACGTTGTAATTACTTCTGAATGTAACGTGTTATGATGAGGCTCTGTGCTCATTACAATGTAACATTGTTTAAGGGTGATGTAAAGCAGTTTTTTTGTAATAAAAGTTAATTCTTTCTCCCACTTAAGTACTGGGATGGTTTTATACAAACCATATAGCTAGTACCATTTACAACATTTGCATTTGCACCAACAGTGGGTACTAAGAAATGACACAACCTGATCAACAGCATTGTGTGTCAAAACAAAAACCCACACATACAAACTAGAGTTATACCAAGGCATTTATTATTTGGTCACCACAGAATCAATCGGTCATGCCCTTCCCATGTGTTTCACCGCATGCTAGGCCACAACTGGCTGGGCACCACTTCTGTGTAGTACATAGATACAAATTTGGGAACACAAAGTCGTCTTTGGCTTGGCTTCACTGTAAAAGACAAGATAGTCAGCTTTAATCTGTCCATTTAGTGCCATTCAGTCTGAAACATGACACAAGTTAACCTACACTTGACACTAAGAAAAACATTAGGATTTTTAGCAGAGCCCATCAATATAAAACATACCATATATATAGAGACATACAGTGACGTCCACATCCATTGCTGCAGTTGTCTGAACCCAGACAGAGCCTATTTTATATAAATTACATTTATTACCAAGATGAAAACATTCAAATACGCAATCTTTAGGAAATTTGTTAGCAGCTGAAAACTGACAGATCATTCACTGCATCTTTTAGCACACAAAAACATATTTCACCATTTTCCAGTTTAGGAACAAGTGGTGTAGGAGTGTATTGAAATTGATAACTTGCAAACTTTCTGAGCATTGAGTCTGACTTGTACCACGTGATCACTGCACCACATGATGTGAACGCTGCTGCACTGAGCTCATCCAAGCCCAATCAAACACACCTGCAGAAGCTAATCAAGACCTTCATGATTACTAAAAAGATAGTCAGGTGACTTTGATCAGGGTTGGAGATGACTAGATCGTCCTGGATCTTTAAAGGCCACAGTTTTAAACAGGTTTCTACAGCAGCAACATGGTAGATTTAATTCTGTGTGTTTTGTTGTTTGTACCATCTGACACAGTAATTCTGTGAGGTTTCTAGCAGATCACTGAGAGATCAGAGGATGACGGCTCAAGTGTACTGCTTGCTGACTGCTGTTTTGTGTCTGTCTGTGTACTTGAGCACAACAGATGCTGCTCAAAGTCAAACAGGTGAGGAAAATCTTATCTTGGTTACACAGGATGAGGAAGTGCAGAGATTAATACTACTTTTTGAAATTGTTTCTCTTCTGAAGCAGATGAATTTAAAATGTGAACATAAGTTAGACTGATATTTCGACACCCCTGATTTCCAAAAGCTGAACTGTCAGTCCCTTGTGGCAAACTCAATTCTGGAGGACCAGAGCCCTGCAGATTTTAGATTCAACCCTGCTAAATCCCATACTATGCATGTCTGAAGTACTTGATTAGCTGGATCAGGTTTAAATAGGGTTGCACCTAAACTCTGCAGGGCTCTGGCCCTCCAGGAACTGAGTTTGACACCCCTGCTCTAGTGTCTAGTTGCTGTCTAGTAAAAAGTACTGTCTAAAAGTGACTGAACAGTCATCCTGTTGATGTTCTGGAGGACGCAAGTGCTGTCATTTTGATTGGTCTTGTGTTTCTAACAGTAAAACCAGGAGCGTGTCCACCTGAGAATCTTGTAGGAGGGTTATGTACCAATACCTGTTCTGATGATGCCAAGTGTCCGGGCACTGATAAGTGCTGCAGCAATAGATGTGGACGTCACTGTATGCCTCTCTATATAGGTATGTTTTATATTGATGGGCTCTGTAGGTCAAATCTGTTAATGCAGAGTGTATATTTCAGACTGAATGGACGGATTAAAGCTGACTATCTCGTCTCTTACAGTGAAGCCAGGTCGGTGTCCCAAACCAGGGAAGGTTTCACAGAGTGTCCAAGGCTGTACTTATGATGGTCAGTGTGCTTCCACACTGAAGTGTTGCCCAGCCAGCAGTGCCCAAGCTTGTGCCGAACCGCATGAACAAGTGAGAGGGATAAGACCATACTGACTGAACTGTAACAAAGGCCTGATGGTTTCTGTGGTGACCAAATAAATTTGTTCTGTAAATCTCTCACTCAAAGTTACCCCTGCTGACACACAACTGCTGTAACAAAACAAATGTACTGAATATAAATTCAACAATACTGGGTTGGGTTGTAGCGTGGTAAAAGACTAGTTAGATATGCAGGAGCTAAACTGCTATTTTAAGGGCAAGTATAGCAAAACATCTTCTAGTCAGGTTTGACTACAGTATTATTAATGCAAAAATGACACTCGTAATCATTTCAGACAACACAAACCCTGACAACTAGTATTTGCAAATGATCAATTTTAACCAAAAGGAATTGTCTAAAAGCAAAAAGACCTCAAGCTTTTCTATAGTGGCGTTCAGGGGACCATTTGATTTATTTTTGCTTCCTTCTGACCAGCTTTTTAAAGATGCTGATTTATTTATTTTTTCCCAGCAGGATTTGCCATCTGCCAAATTATCTGTGTGCTTGACTGGCCAGAAAACTCTCCAAACTTGATCCTCTTAGAGAATCTATGGGGTATTGTCAAGAAGAAAAAGAGAAACAAACTCAATTGAGGCAGTTATTAAAGCAAAAGGAGCCCCTACCAGGTTGAGTAGATGTATAGTAAATGAACATACTTTCCAGATGGCCAACTTTTTTTTTTTTTATAATTAGCCTTAGGAAGTACTGTAATATGTTGAGATTGGTGGGTTTTTGTTAAATGTGAGCCAAAATGATCACAATTAAAAGAACCAAAGACTTAAACTAATTCAGTCCATGTGCATTGAATTTATTTAATACAAGTTTCACAATTTCAGTATGCTAGACTAATTCATTGAGACGCACCTGTATGTAAGGTGGGAGAAGCTGGATCGGATCTGAAAGTCGCCAAAAATACACACACACCAAAAAATGAACAAACTGAATGCCTCGGACTGTACTAATTAAATTAAAGAGAACCCTGGGTATTAGGACTTGCATGGCTTAATATGACATAAATTATGTCCCTTACTGAAATATGTAGAAGAAAACCCATAAATAGTTTATGTATTGAAAAATTCACATTGTTTTAGACACATTTTGGACTGTGGGGGGCACTATTATTCTGATGACATAAATGGTTGCACTTGGTAAGCTACTCAAGTCATAATACACAAGTCTGAAAATAAAATACTGATATGACCACAGAAAATGAAAGCTTACAGGACACAATGGGTATAAGCATAGGCTTAAACCAAATACCATACCATTATTACTTGCACCATGTGATCACTGCATTGAGCTCATCCAAGCCCAATCAAACACACCTGCAGAAGCTAATCAAGACCTTCATGATTACTAAAAAGATAGTCAGGTGACTTTGATCAGGGTTAGAGATGACTAGATCATCCTAGATCTTTAAAGGCCACAGTTTTAGACAGGTTTCTACAGCAGCACCAAGGTAGATTTAATTCTGTGTTTTGTTGTTTGGGTCATCTGACACGTTAATTCTGTGAGGTTTCTAGCAGATCACTGAGAGATCAGAGGATGACGGTTCAAGTGTACTGCTTGCTGACTGCTGTTTTGTGTCTGTCTGTGTATTTGAGCACAACAGATGCTGCTCAAAGTCAAACAGGTGAGAAAATCTTATCTTGGTTACACAGGATGAGGAAGTGCAGAGATCAATGCCTTGCTATTTCAAATTGTTTCTCTTTTTAAGCAGATGAATTTAAAATGAACAAAAGTTGAACCGATATTGCAACACCCCCGATTTCCAAAAGCTGAATGCTCTAGTGTCTAGTAAAAGTACTGTTTGAAAGTGACTGTTCAGTCTTCCTGTTGATGTTCTGGAGGACACAAGTGCCGTCATTTTGACTGGTCTTGTGTTTCTAACAGTAAAACCAGGAGCATGTCCACCTGAGAATCTTGTAGGAGGACTATGTACCAAGACCTGTGCTGTTGATGCCAATCACTGTATGCCTCCCTATATAGGTATGTTTTATTGATGGGCTCTGCTTTGCTTGGTCAAAGACTTGACAAAATTAACAAAACGGTAATTGGATTACAATTTGCTCTGTAGGTCAAATCTGTTAATGCAGAGTGTATATTTCAGACTGAATGGACAGATTAAAGCTGACCATCTCATCTCTTACAGTGAAGCCAGGTCGGTGTCCCAAACCAGAGAAGGTTTCACCGAGTGTCCAAGGCTGTACCTATGATGGTCAGTGTGCTTCCACACTGAAGTGTTGCCCAGCCAGCAGTGCCCAAGCTTGTGCCGAACCGCATGGACATGGGAAAGGGAAGGGACAAGAAAATGACTGAACTGTTTCAAAGGCCTGATTGCTTCTGTGGTGACAAAATAAATGGCTCTGTAGAACTCTGGTTGTGGTTCATTTGAGTTTAGGCCATGTATTCTAGCAGTTTTATCTTGTGGGTAGGGTCTTTCTCGTTAAGTGTCATGTTTAACTGAACCTGAGTGGTGCTTGAGCTCAGCATAAGAGCTGAGCTAAACTACTCGTAAAAGCAATTTGTTTCTGGTTAGCTGCAAGAATGATATACTGTAGGATGGGTCTGAGACTGGTCTTGAGTCATATTTCACACTGTGTGCTGTGGAGTTCTTGAGCCCACGATCTTACAAAATTGTCAAAGGTGGACTTAAATTTTTTTTTTTTTTTTTTTTTTTTTAAAGGTCTTGCATTTGTACACCAGCTGTTCCAAAACTTTGTCCTTTAATGCTTTTGATTTCCAAAATGTTAGAACTCTGAGCATTTACTATTGGCTGTTACACCATGTAACTTGGACAAAGCCCACTGAATAATTAAAGGGTCATTATACATGCACTTTTGCAAGTTGTTTTAGTCAGTATAGTCACACGTTTCATTGTAAAGATACCAATCCACCCAGTGGTTGATTTATCTTTAAATGGAGTAATCTGGCTGTGATATCATATGGTTGGAAGCCCCTCCTATGATTGTTTGACCATAGTGTTTCAATGCAGACCTGTCTGTATTGAATATTATTTTTGAAGGGAATATGCCCCCTGATCAACCTCAGTGTTTTCATAGTTGCGTGAATCATTTCTCACCACACTGCTTTATAAACGAGGATGAGTGTAAAGCTGGTTTTGCCTGAAAACTTGTTCCTGCTGTTACACATCCTGACCAGACTGTGTCCCTGGTAGGTTTGATAACGTTTTCCTGATTAGAGATGTTCTTGATGTCAAATTTCAAGGCCTTTGGGTATTGTAAAAAGTTCTGTACAGTGATGTTTAAAGTATTCTCAAGGTGAACACTGGTTATGTGCTCCTTTTGGGGCTGGTAGAGTTAGTAGGCAGCGGCGTTCACTTTCTGGTATGCTCTATCATAGAGCACTAGTGGCAGCAAATGAGAATGAAACTTTACGGTATCTCTTTACCGAATTGTAATGAGAATTTTTTATCAGCGTATTCTAAAGATATAGTAGTTACGATCAATAGGCAAGATGATGCACAGGTTTTCTCCCAATTGCGTGGAAAATGTAAAGTTTTATTACTTGAAATAAAAGGGTAGCACTAATGACAGGAAGACTTCCTGCTGGTTTACGTTGGGGAAAGAAAAAACGTTAAATATCTGGGGGTCTTTTTAGGTGCCAAGACAATAGTACAGAATAATTGGGAAGGTTTATTTGAAAAAGTTAAAGGACGTCTAGAAAAGTTGAAGTTTTTGTCTCCAGAACTGGATGCATTTTGACTGTTAACCGTTTGGTGGCGTCATCCTTACAGCACAAGTTTGCCTGTGTAGACCCTCATGACTGAGCGTTTTTCATTTTCGTTTTCTATTGCCTTTTTGCTTTTAAGGCAACTGAAATTGATGGAGTACTTTGTAGGTTGCGGTGTTTCTAATCCCAAAGGCTCTTTTCCTTGTTTTTGTCTAAAATGCTAAATTACATTGAAATTGTGGCATCTATGGTTTTTTTCATATGATGGTAAACATTTGTACAGGTTTTATGTTTTGGTTTATAGCAAAAATGTTTTAAATGGAAAAGTTGATCCTTCCTGGTGATTTTTTTTCCCAACTGGATAAAAGCACAAAACATGAGTGGAGGTTCTTATATTAATCACCATTAACTAAGAGAACAGGGGGCTTGCAATGGAAAATTCTTTATTGTGTCGTCACAAACTTTTCAGTTTTATAACCAGAGGTTGATTTTACATGTCCTTTCTGGCCTAATAGAAGCCACCTTTCATGAACTGGTAGATTGCAACCCTTATTTAACCTAAATCAGGTTTAAGAACTGTACTGAGAGTTTCTTTTGAAAAACAATAGTTATAGGTCAAGCAAAACTTACAGTAAGGCAGATTTTTTGCCATTTCCCAATACCATTTACAAAGGTTGCAATTTGCACCAACAGCGGGTACTAAGAAATGACAAGCTGATCAACAGCATTGGCTGTAGTAGACTCTGTAGGCTCTGGAGACTTGCTCAATCTGGGCAGCTGTGCCCGTCAGACCGATCAGCCTGGGGGAAAACTCTGCATTTGAGATACAGAATATAAATGATGAGGAATCATATTACAGCATTCGATGAGTGTAGAGTCATAACAATGATTCCTGCCCAGCTTTGACATAGACTCTGGGTTGGTACAGAATGTAAAATGTACATTGGGTCAGCACGGTCAGAAAAAGAGAAAGAAACGACAACAATAAAAAAAAGAAGAAAAGACGAGAATAGAGGTGAACTAAACGTAATTATTGTGTGTTTATGCCACATCGTAATTACGAGACCAAGTTGTAAAAAGCATTCACGTCCTTTCAGAGCTTACAAAAGGTTTTTTTTTTTTTTGAGTTTACAAAAATAATTCAGGAATTTATGTATTGAATGTACTGGTGTAAAGTTGTGATGTGATATGGTACCACGCAATTCATTCACAAAGCGTATTTGAAAAATCAGAGCATAATTTATTAAAGTTGAACATCAATGCTATCCATCGAAACTAAAAACAAGGGTCGAGAAATGTTGGACTGAAAAGAAATGGGGAATGCTGCAAAAGTCTTTGATTTCTTAAATTAGAATTGCACTTTAACGGAGAAATGATGGTATTCTGAGACAGAAATAAGCGCTCTAATGTTGTGAAACAAAGCCTGTCACTCATTTGCCATACTTGTACTGAATATAAATTCAACAATACTGGGTTGGGTTGTAGCGTGGTAAAAGACTCGTTAGATATGCAGGAGCTAAACTGCTATTTTAAGGGCAAGTATAGCAAAACATCTTCTGGTCAGGTTTGACTACAGTATTATTAATGCAAAAATGACACTCATAATAATTTCAGACAACACAAACCCTGACAACTAGTATTTGCAAATGATCAATTTTAACCTAAAGGAATTGTCTAAACGCAATGAGAGAACTCGAGCTTTTCTATAGTGGCGTTCAGGGGACCATTTTATTTATTTTTGCTTCCTTCTGACCAGCTTTTTGAAGATGCTGATGATTTTTTTTTTTTTTTTTCCCAGCAGGATTTGCCATCTGCCAAATTATCTGTGTGCTTGTCTGGCCAGAAAACTCTCCAAACTTGAACCTCTTAGAGAATCTATGGGGTATTGTCAAGAAGAAAAAGAGAAACAGACTCAATTGAGGCAGTTATTAAAGCAAAAGGAGCCCCTACCAGGTTGAGTAGATGTACAGTAAATGAACATACTTTCCAGATGGCCAACTTTTTTTTTTTTTTTTTTTTTTTTTTATAATTAGCCTTAGGAAGTACTGTAATATGTTGAGATTGGTGGGTTTTTGTTAAATGTGAGCCAAAATGATCACAATTAAAAGAACCAAAGACTTAAACTAATTCAGTCCATGTGCATTGAATTTATTTAATACAAGTTTCACAATTTCAGTATGCTAGACTAATTCATTGAGATGCACCTGTATGTAAGGTGGGAGAAGCTGGATCGGGTCTGAAAGTCGCCAAAAGTACACACACCCCAAAAAAACAAATAAACTGAATTCCTTGGACTGTACTAATTAAATTAAAGAGAACCCTGGGTATTAGGACTTGCATGGCTTAATATAACGTAAATTATGTTCCTTACTGAAATATGTAGAAGAAAACCCATAAATAGTTTATGTATTGAAAAATTCACATTGTTTTAGACACATTTTGGACTGTGGGGGGCACTATTATTCTGATGACATAAATGGTTGCACTTGGTAAGCTACTCAAGTCAGAATACACAAGTCTGAAAATAAAATACTGATATGACCACAGAAAATGAAAGCTTACAGGACACAATGGGTATAAGCATAGGCTTAAACCAAATACCATACCATTATTACTTGTACCATGTGATCACTGCATTGAGCTCATCCAAGCCCAATCAAACACACCTGCAGAAGCTAATCAAGACCTTCATGATTACTAAAAAGATAGTCAGGTGACTTTGATCAGGGTTAGAGATGACTAGATCATCCTAGATCTTTAAAGGCCACAGTTTTAAACAGGTTTCTACAGCAGCACCAAGGTAGATTTAACTCTGTGTGTTTTGTTGTTTGTACCATCTGACACAGTAATTCTGTGAGGTTTCTAGCAGATCACTGAGAGATCAGAGGATGACGGTTCAAGTGTACTGCTTGCTGACTGCTGTTTTGTGTCTGTCTGTGTATTTGAGCACAACAGATGCTGCTCAAAGTCAAACAGGTGAGGAAAATCTTATCTTGGTTACACAGGATGAGGAAGTGCAGAGATTAATGCCTCGCTATTTCCAATTGTTTCTCTTTTTAAGCAGATGAATTTAAAATGAGCAAAAGTTGAACTGATATTGCAACACCCCCGATTTCCAAAAGCTGAACTGTCAGTCCCTGGTGTCTACTCGCAATGCTCTAGTGTCTAGTAAAAAGTACTGTTTGAAAGTGACTGTTCAGTCTTCCTGTTGATGTTCTGGAGGACACAAGTGCTGTCATTTTGACTGGTCTTGTGTTTCTAACAGTAAAACCAGGAGCGTGTCCACCTGAGAATCTTGTAGGAGGGTTATGTACCAAGACCTGTGCTGTTGATGCCAAGTGTCCGGGCACTGACAAGTGCTGCAGCAATGGATGTGGACGTCACTGTATGCCTCCCTATATAGGTATGTTTTATTGATGGGCTCTGCTTTGCTTGGTCAAAGACTTGACAAAATTAATAAAACGGTAATTGGATTACAGTTTGCTCTGTAGGTCAAATGTTGTGACTGCAGCGTGTATATCAGACTGAATGGACAAATTAAAACTGACTATCTTGTCTCTTACAGTGAAGCCAGGTCGGTGTCCCAAACCAGAGAAGGTTTCACCAAGTGTCCAAGGCTGTACCTATGATGGTCAGTGTGCTTCCACACTGAAGTGTTGCCCAGCCAGCAGTGCCCAAGCATGTGCCGAACCGCATGGACATGGGAAGGGAAGGGACAAGAAAATGACTGAACTGTTTCAAAGGCCTGATTGCTTCTGTGGTGACAAAATAAATGGCTCTGTACAACTCTGGTTGTGGTTGATTTGCGTTTAGGCCATGTATTCTAGCAGTTTTATCCAGTGGGTAGGCTCTTTCTCCTTAAGTGCCTTGTTTAACTGAACCTGAGTGGTGCTTGAGCTCAGCATAAGAGCTGAGCTAAACTACTCGTAAAAGCAATTTGTTTCTGCTTAGTTGCAAGAATGACATACTGTAGGATGGGTCTGAGACTGGTCTTGAATCCTATTTCACACTGTGTGCTGTGGAGTTCTTAAGCGTAAGAGCCCACGATCTTACAAAATTATCAAAGGTGGACTTTTTTTGAACTGAGCGTTTACTGTTGGATGTTACACTGTGTAACTTGGACAAAGCCCACTGAATCATTAAAGGGTCATTATACATGCACTTTTGCAAGTTGTTTTAGTCAGTATAGTCACACGTTTCATTGTAAAGATACCAATCCACCCAGTGGTTGTTTTATCTTTAAATGGAGTAATCTGGCTGTGGTATCATATGGTTGGAGGCCCCTCCTATGATTGTTTGACCATAGTGGTTTTGCCTGAAAACTTGTTTCTGCTGCTATACATCCTGACCAGACTGTGTCCCTGGTAGGTTTGATCACGTTTTCCTGATTAGAGATGTTCTTGATGTCAAATTTCAAGGCCTTTGGGTATTGTTAAAAGTTCTGTACAGTGATGTTTAAAGTATTCTCAAGGTGAACACTGGTTATGTGCTCCTTTTGGGGCTGGTAGAGTTAGTAGGCAGCGGCGTTCACTTTCTGGTATGCTCTATCATAGAGCACTAGTGGCAGCAAATGAGAATGAAACTTTACGGTATCTCTTTACCGAATTGTAATGAGAATTTTTTATCAGCGTATTCTGATGATATAGTAGTTACGATCAATAGGCAAGATGATGCACAGGTTTTCTCCCAATTGCGTGGAAAATGTCAAGTTTTATTAATTGAAATAAAAGGGTAGCACTAATGACAGTAAGACTTCCTGCTGGTTTACGTTGGGGAAAGAAAAAACGTTAAATATCTGGGGGTCTTTTTAGGTGCCAAGACAATAGTACAGAATAATTGGGAAGGTTTATTTGAAAAAGTTAAAGGACGTCTAGAAAAGTTGAAGTTTTTGTCTCCAGAACTGGATGCATTTTGACTGTTAACAGTTTGGTGGCGTCATCCTTACAGCACAAGTTTGCCTGTGTAGACCCTCATGACTGAGCGTTTTTCATTTTCGTTTTCTATTGCCTTTTTGCTTTTAAGGCAACTGAAATTGATGGAGTACTTTGTAGGTTGCGGTGTTTCTAATCCCAAAGGCTCTTTTCCTTGTTTTTGTCTAAAATGCTAAATTACATTGAAATTGTGGCATCTATGGTTTTTTTCATATGATGGTAAACATTTGTACAGGTTTTATGTTTTGGTTTATAGCAGAAATGTTTTAAATGGAAAAGTTGATCCTTCCTGGTGATTTTTTTTTCCCAACTGGATAAAAGCACAAAACATGAGTGGAGGTTCTTATATTAATCACCATTAACTAAGAGAACAGGGGGCTTGCAATGGAAAATTCTTTATTGTGTCGTCACAAACTTTTCAGTTTTATAACCAGAGGTTGATTTTACATGTCCTTTCTGGCCTAATAGAAGCCACCTTTCATGAACTGGTAGATTGCAACCCTTATTTAACCTAAATCAGGTTTAAGAACTGTACTGAGAGTTTCTTTTGAAAAACAATAGTTATAGGTCAAGCAAAACTTACAGTAAGGCAGATTTTTTGCCATTTCCCAATACCATTTACAAAGGTTGCAATTTGCACCAACAGCGGGTACTAAGAAATGACAAGCTGATCAACAGCATTGGCTGTAGTAGACTCTGTAGGCTCTGGAGACTTGCTCAATCTGGGCAGCTGTGCCCGTCAGACCGATCAGCCTGGGGGAAAACTCTGCATTTGAGATACAGAATATAAATGATGAGGAATCATATTACAGCATTCGATGAGTGTAGAGTCATAACAATGATTCCTGCCCAGCTTTGACATAGACTCTGGGTTGGTACAGAATGTAAAATGTACATTGGGTCAGCACGGTCAGAAAAAGAGAAAGAAACGACAACAATAAAAAAAAAGAAGAAAAGACGAGAATAGAGGTGAACTAAACGTAATTATTGTGTGTTTATGCCACATCGTAATTACGAGACCAAGTTGTAAAAAGCATTCACGTCCTTTCAGAGCTTACAAAGTTTTTTTTTTTTTTTTTTTGAGTTTACAAAAATAATTCAGGAATTTATGTATTGAATGTACTGGTGTAAAGTTGTGATGTGATATGGTACCACGCAATTCATTCACAAAGCGTATTTGAAAAATCAGAGCATAATTTATTAAAGTTGAACATCAATGCTATCCATCGAAACTAAAAACAAGGGTCGAGAAATGTTGGACTGAAAAGAAATGGGGAATGCTGCAAAAGTCTTTGATTTCTTAAATTAGAATTGCACTTTAACGGAGAAATGATGGTATTCTGAGACAGAAATAAGCGCTCTAATGTTGTGAAACAAAGCCTGTCACTCATTTGCCATACTTGTACTGAATATAAATTCAACAATACTGGGTTGGGTTGTAGCGTGGTAAAAGACTCGTTAGATATGCAGGAGCTAAACTGCTATTTTAAGGGCAAGTATAGCAAAACATCTTCTGGTCAGGTTTGACTACAGTATTATTAATGCAAAAATGACACTCATAATAATTTCAGACAACACAAACCCTGACAACTAGTATTTGCAAATGATCAATTTTAACCTAAAGGAATTGTCTAAACGCAATGAGAGAACTCGAGCTTTTCTATAGTGGCGTTCAGGGACCATTTTATTTATTTTTGCTTCCTTCTGACCAGCTTTTTAAAGATGCTGATTTATTTATTTTTTCCCAGCAGGATTTGCCATCTGCCAAATTATCTGTGTGCTTGACTGGCCAGAAAACTCTCCAAACTTGATCCTCTTAGAGAATCTATGGGGTATTGTCAAGAAGAAAAAGAGAAACAGACTCAATTGAGGCAGTTATTAAAGCAAAAGGAGCCCCTACCAGGTTGAGTAGATGTACAGTAAATGAACATACTTTCCAGATGGCCAACTTTTTTTTTTTTTTTTATAATTAGCCTTAGGAAGTACTGTAATATGTTGAGATTGGTGGGTTTTTGTTAAATGTGAGCCAAAATGATCACAATTAAAAGAACCAAAGACTTAAACTAATTCAGTCCATGTGCATTGAATTTATTTAATACAAGTTTCACAATTTCAGTATGCTAGACTAATTCATTGAGATGCACCTGTATGTAAGGTGGGAGAAGCTGGATCGGGTCTGAAAGTCGCCAAAAATACACACACACCAAAAAAACAAATAAACTGAATTCCTTGGACTGTACTAATTAAATTAAAGAGAACCCTGGGTATTAGGACTTGCATGGCTTAATATAACGTAAATTATGTTCCTTACTGAAATATGTAGAAGAAAACCCATAAATAGTTTATGTATTGAAAAATTCACATTGTTTTAGACACATTTTGGACTGTGGGGGGCACTATTATTCTGATGACATAAATGGTTGCACTTGGTAAGCTACTCAAGTCAGAATACACAAGTCTGAAAATAAAATACTGATATGACCACAGAAAATGAAAGCTTACAGGACACAATGGGTATAAGCATAGGCTTAAACCAAATACCATACCATTATTACTTGTACCATGTGATCACTGCATTGAGCTCATCCAAGCCCAATCAAACACACCTGCAGAAGCTAATCAAGACCTTCATGATTACTAAAAAGATAGTCAGGTGACTTTGATCAGGGTTAGAGATGACTAGATCATCCTAGATCTTTAAAGGCCACAGTTTTAAACAGGTTTCTACAGCAGCACCAAGGTAGATTTAACTCTGTGTGTTTTGTTGTTTGTACCATCTGACACAGTAATTCTGTGAGGTTTCTAGCAGATCACTGAGAGATCAGAGGATGACGGTTCAAGTGTACTGCTTGCTGACTGCTGTTTTGTGTCTGTCTGTGTATTTGAGCACAACAGATGCTGCTCAAAGTCAAACAGGTGAGGAAAATCTTATCTTGGTTACACAGGATGAGGAAGTGCAGAGATTAATGCCTCGCTATTTCCAATTGTTTCTCTTTTTAAGCAGATGAATTTAAAATGAGCAAAAGTTGAACTGATATTGCAACACCCCCGATTTCCAAAAGCTGAACTGTCAGTCCCTGGTGTCTACTCGCAATGCTCTAGTGTCTAGTAAAAAGTACTGTTTGAAAGTGACTGTTCAGTCTTCCTGTTGATGTTCTGGAGGACACAAGTGCTGTCATTTTGACTGGTCTTGTGTTTCTAACAGTAAAACCAGGAGCGTGTCCACCTGAGAATCTTGTAGGAGGGTTATGTACCAAGACCTGTGCTGTTGATGCCAAGTGTCCGGGCACTGACAAGTGCTGCAGCAATGGATGTGGACGTCACTGTATGCCTCCCTATATAGGTATGTTTTATTGATGGGCTCTGCTTTGCTTGGTCAAAGACTTGACAAAATTAATAAAACGGTAATTGGATTACAGTTTGCTCTGTAGGTCAAATGTTGTGACTGCAGCGTGTATATCAGACTGAATGGACAAATTAAAACTGACTATCTTGTCTCTTACAGTGAAGCCAGGTCGGTGTCCCAAACCAGAGAAGGTTTCACCAAGTGTCCAAGGCTGTACCTATGATGGTCAGTGTGCTTCCACACTGAAGTGTTGCCCAGCCAGCAGTGCCCAAGCATGTGCCGAACCGCATGGACATGGGAAGGGAAGGGACAAGAAAATGACTGAACTGTTTCAAAGGCCTGATTGCTTCTGTGGTGACAAAATAAATGGCTCTGTAGAACTCTGGTTGTGGTTGATTTGCGTTTAGGCCATGTATTCTAGCAGTTTTATCCAGTGGGTAGGCTCTTTCTCCTTAAGTGCCTTGTTTAACTGAACCTGAGTGGTGCTTGAGCTCAGCATAAGAGCTGAGCTAAACTACTCGTAAAAGCAATTTGTTTCTGCTTAGTTGCAAGAATGACATACTGTAGGATGGGTCTGAGACTGGTCTTGAATCCTATTTCACACTGTGTGCTGTGGAGTTCTTAAGCGTAAGAGCCCACGATCTTACAAAATTATCAAAGGTGGACTTTTTTTGAACTGAGCGTTTACTGTTGGATGTTACACTGTGTAACTTGGACAAAGCCCACTGAATCATTAAAGGGTCATTATACATGCACTTTTGCAAGTTGTTTTAGTCAGTATAGTCACATCGTTTCATTGTAAAGATACCAATCCACCCAGTGGTTGTTTTATCTTTAAATGGAGTAATCTGGCTGTGGTATCATATGGTTGGAGGCCCTCTCCTATGATTGTTTGACCATAGTGGTTTTGCCTGAAAACTTGTTTCTGCTGCTATACATCCTGACCAGACTGTGTCCCTGGTAGGTTTGATCACGTTTTCCTGATTAGAGATGTTCTTGATGTCAAATTTCAAGGCCTTTGGGTATTGTTAAAAGTTCTGTACAGTGATGTTTAAAGTATTCTCAAGGTGAACACTGGTTATGTGCTCCTTTTGGGGCTGGTAGAGTTAGTAGGCAGCGGCGTTCACTTTCTGGTATGCTCTATCATAGAGCACTAGTGGCAGCAAATGAGAATGAAACTTTACGGTATCTCTTTACCGAATTGTAATGAGAATTTTTTATCAGCGTATTCTGATGATATAGTAGTTACGATCAATAGGCAAGATGATGCACAGGTTTTCTCCCAATTGCGTGGAAAATGTCAAGTTTTATTAATTGAAATAAAAGGGTAGCACTAATGACAGTAAGACTTCCTGCTGGTTTACGTTGGGGAAAGAAAAAACGTTAAATATCTGGGGGTCTTTTTAGGTGCCAAGACAATAGTACAGAATAATTGGGAAGGTTTATTTGAAAAAGTTAAAGGACGTCTAGAAAAGTTGAAGTTTTTGTCTCCAGAACTGGATGCATTTTGACTGTTAACAGTTTGGTGGCGTCATCCTTACAGCACAAGTTTGCCTGTGTAGACCCTCATGACTGAGCGTTTTTCATTTTCGTTTTCTATTGCCTTTTTGCTTTTAAGGCAACTGAAATTGATGGAGTACTTTGTAGGTTGCGGTGTTTCTAATCCCAAAGGCTCTTTTCCTTGTTTTTGTCTAAAATGCTAAATTACATTGAAATTGTGGCATCTATGGTTTTTTTCATATGATGGTAAACATTTGTACAGGTTTTATGTTTTGGTTTATAGCAGAAATGTTTTAAATGGAAAAGTTGATCCTTCCTGGTGATTTTTTTTCCCAACTGGATAAAAGCACAAAACATGAGTGGAGGTTCTTATATTAATCACCATTAACTAAGAGAACAGGGGGCTTGCAATGGAAAATTCTTTATTGTGTCGTCACAAACTTTTCAGTTTTATAACCAGAGGTTGATTTTACATGTCCTTTCTGGCCTAATAGAAGCCACCTTTCATGAACTGGTAGATTGCAACCCTTATTTAACCTAAATCAGGTTTAAGAACTGTACTGAGAGTTTCTTTTGAAAAACAATAGTTATAGGTCAAGCAAAACTTACAGTAAGGCAGATTTTTTGCCATTTCCCAATACCATTTACAAAGGTTGCAATTTGCACCAACAGCGGGTACTAAGAAATGACAAGCTGATCAACAGCATTGGCTGTAGTAGACTCTGTAGGCTCTGGAGACTTGCTCAATCTGGGCAGCTGTGCCCGTCAGACCGATCAGCCTGGGGGAAAACTCTGCATTTGAGATACAGAATATAAATGATGAGGAATCATATTACAGCATTCGATGAGTGTAGAGTCATAACAATGATTCCTGCCCAGCTTTGACATAGACTCTGGGTTGGTACAGAATGTAAAATGTACATTGGGTCAGCACGGTCAGAAAAAGAGAAAGAAACGACAACAATAAAAAAAAAAGAAGAAGAAAGACGAGAATAGAGAGGTGAACTAAACGTAATTATTGTGTGTTTATGCCACATCGTAATTACGAGACCAAGTTGTAAAAAGCATTCACGTCCTTTCAGAGCTTACAAAAGGTTTTTTTTTTTTTTGAGTTTACAAAAATAATTCAGGAATTTATGTATTGAATGTACTGGTGTAAAGTTGTGATGTGATATGGTACCATGCAATTCATTCACAAAGCGTATTTGAAAAATCAGAGCATAATTTATTAAAGTTGAACATCAATGCTATCCATCGAAACTAAAAACAAGGGTCGAGAAATGTTGGACTGAAAAGAAATGGGGAATGCTGCAAAAGTCTTTGATTTCTTAAATTAGAATTGCACTTTAACGGAGAAATGATGGTATTCTGAGACAGAAATAAGCGCTCTAATGTTGTGAAACAAAGCCTGTCACTCATTTGCCATACTTGTACTTCCTCATGTGGGCAGCGATGGATGACGAGATCTCAGAGGATTTCTTGTTCTGTCCAAAATATTCAAGAAACTGGCCATCAGGTCCCACCAGATACATTATGATGGTGTGATCAACCTGCAGTTACGGGAACAAATATACGCATACTGATTATTAGGAATTATTTAATTAAACCGACAGCTCAGTCACAATTCTGTCCTCATTCACCCTCCATCAAGCGTTTCTTTTTTCTGATGAACACAAAGAATATATTTTGAAGACAGTAGACATTCCAAGGTATTTTTTTTTTTTTTATCCTCAACGAGGAAGTAAATGGCTAAAGTCATTCATCTTCTTTTGGGGTAAATGCGGACAGAAGTTTCGTTTTGGGTGAAAACATATGTTCTCTCACATTTGGATGTACGCATGCTAAACTACATTACTGTACATTACACACTAAACGCTCACAATGTAGTCGTTGTCCTCATCTTTTGGGCCCTGGCTGTAGTAGACTCTGTAGGCTCTGGAGACCTGCTCAATCTGGGCAGCCGTGCCTGTCAGACCGATCAGCTTGGGGGAAAATTCTGCGTTTGAGACATTGAATAATAGAAATGATCAGGAATCACATTGAAGCGTTCAGTGGCTATAGACCAGAGTGATTCCCGCTCACCTTTGACATAGGCTGCCAGTGCTTCTGGTGTGTCTCTGTCAGGATCGATGCTGATCAGAAGTGGTGTTATGTCTGGAATCGTTTTAATTTCATCTGTGACAGAAAAATAACACACTTTAATTGAAAACAGTTCTTGCACAATTTATAAAAATAAATGCCACTTTATTTTTTTTCTGATTTAATAGTAATTATAATACAGAATATAAGTACATAAAGAATATATAACAAAGAATCATCTATGTATTGTAATTTTATCTAATTACATGTTTTAAATAAGATAATAATAATATCTTTAATATCATAAGATATATGACATATTTTTAAATCAAGGCCTAATCTTATATATATATATATATATATATATATATATATATATATATATATATATATATATATATATATATATATATATATATATATATATATATATATATATATATATATATATACACACACTATTTTTGTATTTAAGAACATCCAGTTAACTCTTAATATAATGACAGTTTCTGTTCATAAAAAAGGTTATAAGTAGCTTTATCATAATTACATACTGCTGGATATATTATAATTTATACAAGAAGCCTTCAAATATAGTGATGAACAATGGAGGTCTTTAAATCAAAAGGGCTGAGAATCGCTGCTTTTTACTTAGAAAGCACATTTCCATAGACCAAGGACACTTTAGTATGACTTATCTACTATTTTTAAATGTAATAGTAGTTTAAATGTACAAATATTTTAAGATCACTGCATAAAATACAAATCGTCTTACAGACGTTTTTGCGGCTTTAAAAGAGACGCTTCGTTACCGATCTCATCGACAGCCTCAATCATTTTCTCCAGTTCATCAGGACAGATGTCCGGACAGTGTGTGAAACCGAAATAGATCAGCAGCCACCGGCCGAGGAAATCTTCGCTCTTTGTGGGTTTATGGTTGTGGTCGACGAGTGAGAAAGGACCT
Organism: Puntigrus tetrazona; assembly: GCF_018831695.1. Classification (NCBI taxonomy): domain Eukaryota; kingdom Metazoa; phylum Chordata; class Actinopteri; order Cypriniformes; family Cyprinidae; genus Puntigrus; species Puntigrus tetrazona. The sequence goes on from NC_056701.1 coordinate 25,854,741, forward strand.
CCGAGCGCCGCTTTTCCCATCGACTTTGTTCGTTCTCTCTCAATCACTACGGCACCAAAAACACAAACAACAGCGCTCTCAATACGACGTGAAGCACTCGCAGGAAATGGGAAACTCAAAGCAGCGCGGTGTAGGTTTATCACCATGCCGTTCAGACGCATAAATCCACGTCCTTACTTTGCTCTTTTTCTCTCTTGAAGTACTTCATCCCTAGAAGAAGACCGCCTCCCAACGCAAACGTGACAGCAAGAGACTTCCATGTAACTGGCTGTGGGGGGGAAAAAAGACATGAGCGGCATTCAGATGTCTGACGGAAGTAGACTTAATAAGCGGTAATGATGTTGAACGAAACTGAGAAGGCTAGTAAAATGCTGTGTAGGGCTGTGAACGAAGCTTACGCCGCTCTTCTTGTTGCTGGATTTGTCTCTTTTAGACGAGGGTGGCGGGGTAAGAGAGGACAGAGGCCGTATACTCAGAAAAGACACACATGGTGCTGCTCTGCACGTCCTGAACTGCTGAAGGAGAAGAAGAAGAAGAATGAATAAAAGGCAGGATTATCTGCACCTTAGTCGATTATAAAACAGTGTGCAATGATAACATATTGAGTGTAAATTACGATTTTAGTTCAAAGCGTTACGTGGATGCCAGCTTACTGGGACAATATAAGTCTACACCTAGCCTGATTGATACTTCGTTTGCGCTCTTCAATTACTTCCTTTTTTTGTGTGATATGAAAACATTTATTTGAAAGAAAAAGGCAGATCTCGCCAAAAAGACTTTAAAAAGGCCTGTTCTGGCCAACATTCGAAAATAGGTAAAAACTGCAAAAAGTTTATTAAGAGCTATAATAGTAATTAACACTGCAAGATTTTTAACAATTCCTGAATTACAGACACACACACTACTTTTGATAACTTTTGACTGTTATGTTCAACGCGGTAGTTTTGACAGAAAGAAACGAGATGCATTTCTAGTTTCAACGTTATTTGCTCTTCAGTCTTTCCTCATTAAAAGAAAAGTGTCATATTTTTTCCAAAGCGACACGCATTTGGTTTCTGTCCACTGAAAATGCACACAACCTAATAAATTAGGTTACTCAGTAAATGTTTTAATGTTTTGGCTTAATGTTTAATCTCTCTTCACGACAGATTTGAGCCGGGGACCCGGGAGGTTTGTTGTAATTATAGCTTAACACACTAATGGGAATATTACACATTTTATTAGGGGTCATTCAAAATCGTGTCGTCAAAAATGTCGCGAGCCACTGCTTTAAACGATAAAAAGTATAATAGCGGTTAACACATGTGTTATTCAAACTAAGCAGGCAACACTTCGGCCAGACTAGTTACTTCACGGACATGTGTGTCAGTATTCGTGAACGGCTGAATGAATGAATCGCCCGAGCGGTGACCTACCGGTGAGCTGGTGTGTGACAGCGCTGAACCGGACACACCGCAGGGCCGTTGGACATGATGACACGTACTGACACATATCGACCTGACCGCCCCACACCTGAAACTCTTTAAACCGAGGAGTCCTGTTAAACTAAGGGCCCTGCTAAGAGCGGCCGTCATGATTCCTCGACGCCGTCGGTTCACGCAAGCTGACGCTGAGGTACAAGAGTCGCATACAAATGACTGACCCCGAATCAGCTGTTCAGACTTTAACAAGCGAACGGAGCGGAGGACAAACCGACACCAACTGATCCGAGGTCTGATTAAAGACAGGAAGTAGACGTCGGATATGACGTAACGTTACCGCGCTTCTTCGCTTCGTATTTTTCGTAAGAGGACGGATGACATCTAGCGCTTAAAAACATGAAACAGTAAACGGTTCATTTAAAACAAAAAAAACAACTTGAACTGAAACAGTGTAGTTGTTTTAAATAATTCTTTCGCGCGAACTTACAAAAAATATTTGTGACCAGCATTTTCACTTTTACAAAATAGTGTAACATTATTAATTAATAGTTTACAGAACAACAACAACAACAATAATAATAATAATAATAATAATAATTATTATTATTATTATTCACCTGGGATGAAAAAAAAATATTCATCTAGGATATTTTAGTTTGTCTTTCGTTTGTTTGCCACTAGAGGGTTACGAGAGCTTGGGTTTTAGTAAAGACGTCATATTTGTGCGACACTCGCAGGAACACATGCACCATGCGTTGAAATACAGAGGTGTATGAAGAAACATTTATGCTTTTAATAATAAGTATATTGTTCGCGAGAAGTTGAAAACGTCGTGGGTTGTCATGGCTGGACGCGCGCTGTCGTTTAAATCAAAGTGAGTGTAGTCTTCTTTGATTCTGACTCTTCTTAGTAAGAAAGATGCTTTGAAATGTGCTGAACTTACAGTGACTAGTTGATATGACTGTTCGCTACCTTGACAACTTTATCCTTTCTTTTAGTTACGCAGTCTCCAGCAAAATAGAACCATTCTATAAAGGAGGTAAAGTGCAGGTAAGTTCATAAGTGAGTACTTCACGTAAATAATATTAGCTATTAGCAGGTCCGTGAGTCACAGTGATTACTTGACTCGTTTTGTTTCTCCATCCAGATAAGTCACGACGAGCAGTACATCTTGTGCACATGTGGTCCACGAGTCAACATTTTACAGATCAATACAGGAAAAATCATCCATAGTATCGAGCAGGTCGGTGTCTTACAGTTTTGTTTTATAGGTGTGTTTATACTATGGACAAATTTTTTATTTAGTTTGTTCAAAAACAGTAAACACACAAATCCAAGTAGAAATTTCCCTTTTTTTAAATAAATAAAATTGCAACGTGAATATTTAAATTATTCATCACAGTTTTCTATTTTCGCCAGTTTTTCTTCCATAAAATGTCTTTTCTTTTTAGACTAGTGGAAAGAAAACATCCGAAATACAAAATTAGGAGGTTTATTTCATTACAATTAAAATGTTTGCAAAGGCCGTGAAATAAAAGGCCATGTACTTTTTAATGCCTGTTACTTAAAGCTAGTAGAATGTCTAAAGCTGACTTAACACGTAATGATAAAACAATGCAATTAGAATTGAAGACATAACAATAAAGTATTTTTTAATGGCTGATTTAAAAAGTGATCAAATCCCAAAATGTTAACAAAGTGAAGCAAAAACTTTAAAGCCTATCAGACATTCAGATTTCTGTTCTGGAAAATGTATGCAAATAAGTGAATTAAGTAGAAATAGACTTGCTTTGGTTTGTATGAAACGGTACAAAATGTATTGTGATTAATCAGCTGGAAAGTTAAACATTTTACCGTTTTCACCTTTTAGTTGCTTGCATTTAAAAAAAGCAATATTTTTTATCATGTATCTCGCCTGGGTCTTAGATAAAAGTAAATCATTAAAATACATAAAAATCTTTTTTTTTTTTTTTTTTAAATAGCGGTGTGGTTAAGTGTTGATATTGAGCTTTATTTGTGAGTATTGCGCGATGAAGAGAAAAAAGTTTGTCACCGTTGCTTTCTCTTGAGCAGGATGATCAGGAGGACATCACCTCGTTCTCTCTGAGTCCCGACGATGAGGTGAGATGAGCTTCCTTTGCCCGTCTGCTGTTTCAGCGTTGATCCACACTGAGGCTGTTTCTGCTGTTGTTCTGCAGGTGCTGGTGACGGCCAGCAGGGCTCTGCTCCTGAAGCAGTGGGACTGGAAGCAGGAGAAGTGCACTCGCTCCTGGAGGGCCATCCACAATGTGCCCGTGTCCAGCATGACCTTTGACTCCACCTCCACCCTGCTGGCTACAGGTCAGACACACACCACGTCTCTGATGAGGAACTCTAAACAGCTTTGGTGTCACATACATCTTAACAAGGCGAAATATTACACTTCTATATATTGATTACTTGATTATTATTGGAATAGTTTATTTATAATATACACACACACATACATATATGTGTGTGTGTGTATGTATATGTGTATATCTATATGTGTTTGATAGATAGATAGAGAGAGAGAGATATATATATATATATATATATATATATATATATATATATATATATATATATATATATATATATATATATATATATATGTATATATATATATATATATATGTATATATATATATATATGTATATATATATATATGTATATATATGTGTGTGTGTATATATATATGTATATAAAATATGTATGCATGCTTTAGTATGTTATTCAGTATAAGTGTACTACTTCAATGCATGGCAAAAGCTTATTAAAACATAATGATATAAAAAGTGCATTAAAGTCAAACTTTCAATTAAAAATGATTACAAAGTGCATTTAAAGGATATTAAGAAACGTGGAATTACTATTGTATTTTATAAACATTGTACTGTCTAAAAGAACATTAGTTAAAGTGCTCTTCAGATCAGTGCACGTTCAGCGGGATCAAGCATGATGATTTGTTTGTAGGTGGCTGCGACGGCACCATCAAGCTGTGGGATGTTTTGAAGCAGTACTGCACACACAACCTGAAAGGATCGTCTGGGGTTGTACAGTAAGCACCGAAGAAACGTCCACGATTGAATCTCGTTTCTCGTGTGCCATCTGTAAGAGATGTAACTCCTCTCTTCCAGTTTGGTTGAGTTTCATCCGGACATCAGCAGGCTGCAGCTCTTCTCCTCCTCCGTGGACTGTGGGATCAGGATCTGGGACCTGCAGAGCAGCAAGTGTATCTGTGTTTTGGAGAGCCACTTTAGTGCCGTCACATCCCTGGCCTTCTCCCCCGACGGCGAAACTCTAATTAGGTAAAACGGCAGAAACAAAAAAAAATTTTTTTTTACTTGTAATGGTCTAACTTTACCAGAGTCGCGCTGTCTTCATTTTCAGTTCGGGCCGAGACAAAATCTGTTCAGTTTGGGACCTGAAGAAGAAGACCGTCAAGAAGACTGTCCTCGCCTATGAGGTCAGGTTTATCAACTATTATCTGTTTATCGTACCTTTAAAGACGGATTACTCTGCAGTGTTATTTCACTTGGAGACCTCTTATTTGTCACTGTGCAGGCTGTGGAAGGTGTTGTTCTTCTCCCTGAGAAGGGCGATTACTCTCAGATGGGTGTGAAGGGTGAAGGGTTGCACTTTGTCACAGCTGGCAGTAAAGGTAAATGCTGTAGTTCGAATCAGAATCCAGGTTAATATAAAATCCTTTAATGTAAATTCTTAAAAGCAGGACCACTTAGGGGCGGAATTGCCCGTTGTTGCGACAGTAACATTGTTATTTTATTATTATTTATTAAATGTTAATGTAATGCTAATATTAATGTTTATTATGCACTTTTGTTATATTTTAGATAAGCAACACCTTTGTATTTTTTTTTTTGTATTCATGTAATATTTATATTTACATTTGTAAAAATTGATAAAACTTTTATTTCACAGATTTTCTTTAAGTTTAAGATTCAATAACACTAGAAGGTATGCAACATATTTGTTTTGGACAAATCACAAATGGACCAAAAAATATTAGCACCATATTGGTGTTTGATCAGTATTTTTTTTTCTACGTATTTTAGTCATTTATATTGTTTGTGTGTGTATTTATGCACACGAAAAATATTTGTTTTTATGCACATAATTTCTAATTTAGGCATCTGCCGACATTTTGCATTTGAAAGCTTTTTTGGTATTTTGTTTTAAAAACAAAACATAAAATATTTTGCTTATCGATTCAGCCAGTGGTTTTGAGTTTAATGACAGGAAACACTGAGACGATGTGTACCTTTTTAGTAATAAAATAAAAAAAACTATTTCGTCCAAATAAATAATACAGCGTTACAATCAAATTCTTTCAATAATGGAAAAAAAGAGCATTTATTTAAAACCGATCACCGATTAGATATGTGTGCGTTTTGCTTTTTTACTCATTGATTGAAAATAATGATTTTGGTGCTGTATGTTGCCTCTGTGCTCTGCGTGTGTTGAACCTGGCCCTCACTATTCGATGTTTCTGCTGTCTTGCGCAGGTATTCTTCGAGTGTGGGACTCCCTGTCCGCTCGCTGCGTGTTCATCCAATCGCTGCCCGATGCTCCGGCTCTCAACACAGACGAGGGTCATTTAGACCCGCGCAGCCTGATGCACCTCCTGCCCATGCCGCAGTCCAACAGACTGGTCAGCGTCACCGCAGAGCACAACATCCTCATCTACCAGATGCCCGCTCTCGCTGTACAGCAGCAGGTGAGCCCCACGGTCCACCTTCTGCCCGCTCTGTTTTTACTTTCACGCCCTGAGCTTGACACGATCAGGATCTGTTTCTCTCTCCGTTTGAAGTTTGTCGGCTACAATGACGATGTCCTGGATGTGAAGTTCCTGGGCAGGGATGACACGCACATAGTTGTGGCCACTAACAGCTCTCAGCTGAAGGTGTTTGAGCTGGCCACTAACAGCTGTCAGATTCTGTATGGACACACAGGTGAGCGAGCCACTAGAGGGCAGCAACTGGATACTTTGAGCCAAAACGCAGAGACCTATATCTGTAACTAAGTTTGGCGCAGAAAACACGTTTGACAAGTCACCTATATTTATATATAGGTGCTTTTAACGATACAGAATACGCATCAAAGCAGCATTACAGCGTGAAATAGGAAGAATGGTGAGTGATAATGCAAAAAAGCAACAGTAAACGCTCAAGGAAAAAGTAGCAAAATTTACAAATAACAAAAACAAGTGCTAAAACATAAAATAAAATAAAAAATTAAGTATTAATAAAAAGTGCTTTCTAAAATAGCACTTAAAAGAAAAAAAAGCTGAGTATTATAGAGTGTCGAGTGTGTGTGTGTGTGTGTGTGTGTGTGTCTCTGTTAATGCACTTTTTTTCCACAGTGTGTGTTATCTGTAAATGAAATGCATGCCTCGGTTTCAACGACAGTGGAAGTGAAAAGATTCGACTAAAATATTCATTTTGATCAAATATTTATTCGGTGAGATTTAAAAAGGATTAGTGTTGTTGTTGTTGTTGTTATTATTAATTCAAACAATAAAACTCAATTTCCTGCAGTTGAAACAAAGCGAAATGAAACAAAATATAAATATTTGATGGGGAAAAAAAGTAAATCTAAAAAAAAAAAAAAAAAAAATTTTTATCTAAATAAAATGTAAAATAATATTAATGCTAACACTAAAACAGAAATACAACTAATTAAATGTATATTTAGAAAAAAAATACATAACATGAGAAAATTAAATAAAAAAATTAAAACTAAACTATTCTATAAATATGATGATAATCATGTTAAAAATACAGCAAAGTAAATTGCTTTGTTCATTTGCTCTCTTTTTTCCTGTAGAAGCGTACGTAACACTAACGTAACGTAACACCCAATTGTCTTTAAATCTCGACAATCTTCTGCTCGTTTTTCTGCAGATACCATCTTATCTATCGATGTCCTCCGCAAAGGTTCCATGTTTGCCAGCTGCGCAAAGGTGACTCTTTCCACAAAAAGCATAGCACGCCATTCAAAACATCAGACCGTAAATGTACGGCTTCGCCCCCACATTCGGAGAGATGACGTTTGTGTGATGTTCTGCACAGGACAAGTCCCTGCGGCTGTGGAAGATGGATCTGACGAGCGGCCGGGTGCACTGCGTGGCTCAGGGCAGCGGACACTCCAACGCCGTGGGCTCTATCGCCTGCTCCAGGTCTGGTCTCTGTTAGAAATACCACTCAGATAAAGCAGCATGAGTTAAGACACGAGCAGAAACGGCTGCTGTCCTTTGAAAATCCATTGTTTCCTGACTGAGTGACACTTTTCACTAAGCTGATAACACAGCAGATCAATAATTGCGACATTCTTGATCACAATAAACTATTCTAATACAGTTCACAAACTTTTTCGGGCCAGCAACACCTTTGATCTAATTAACGTTTTGTGAAGTTTCTTACCCCTTAGTATAATATAAACTTAAAAAACATTTCCCTTTCCCTTTTTTATATATATATATATATATATATATATATATTTTTTATTGTATTGTATGTATATATGTATATGTGTGTGTATACATACATACACACACACACACACACACACACACAAAAAAAAAATATATATATATATACATACACACACACATATATAAATATATATACATATGTATGTGTGTATATATGTGTACATGTATATGTGTATGTATATATGTATATAATTTTTTTCTTTTTTTTCTTTTAGCATTTGTTTTAGTTGTTGTTGTTTTTTTTACATGTCTATACTTATTAATTGTATTAATTTATTGCAGTTTGTTAGTTCATCTGTCAGAGTTGCACTGTCAGAAAGCTGAAATTAAGCCTACATTTTTTTAAAGCTTCAGTTTGACTTTGTTTTTTTTACTAAGTTGTGTTTAAACCTGTTAACCAATAACGAAATGACCCTGTTGCTGTACGCAGGTTAAAGAAGGTCTTCCTGGTGTCGGGCAGTCAGGACTGTACTGTTAAGGTCTGGGACCTGCCTGACTCTTTTCCTGAAGTGGGATGTGAACCGGTGTTGATGACGGCACGGCTCGTAGAGAAAGCTCATGACAAGGTGGGTCGTTGCCCCTGTCACGTACTAAGCTTTCAACAAAACACGATGAAAACATGTTTATCTGGTTGCACAAATAGTTTTGGCCGCAGAACCGTGCTCTGTTGCTTTAGTTTGTCAAGTCTTCCATGTCTGTATTGTCTGACTTTTTTTTTTTTTTTTTTTGTGCACCTGTTGCGTCAAGACTGTGTAACCATAAATCATCTTCAGCTGACAGCAGAACTCTTTTGTCCAGTGTTGTGAAAGATGTTACTGTAGAGTTGAGCTTTTTAAACACACGTGTGTGGGCTGATTTACACTGGCTGAGTGCCAACAAGAAAAATGGCAAACATTGTAATTAACTGCAGCATTAATCTCATTAGTGCTTTCAAATGATTAATGGCATGAAAAATAAGAGTTTTGTTTAGATAATAAATGTGTGTATTGTGTATATGTATTTATAAATGCACATACATATGTATATATTTCAGAAAAAAAATTGTAATCTGAAAAAGTGTGTGTGTATATGTATATGTGTATATAATGATTTATTTTATTTATTTATTTATTTTGAACAACAAAACTGTATACTACCCCTCCAAAGTTTGGAGTTGGTAAGATTTGTTAAATGCTTATGTTAATGTCTTGCGCTCAGAAAAGCTGCAATATTTGATCAAATATACAGTGAAACAGTAATATTGTAAAAAAAAACAAACAAAAAAAACAATTCAAAATAAAAAAATTGTTTTAATATATTTTAGAATTTAATTTATTTCTGTGATGCAAAGCTGAAATTTAAGCATCATTAATGTAGTCTTCATTGTCACATGATTTTTTAGAAATCTGTCTAATATGGATTAATTTAACAATGTATTTTTTCTATGAACGCTATAAAAGTCAACTTACATTATACATGAACAACATAATTTCGTACAAAAATAAATAAAATTATATATAATGGAAAAAAATGTCCTCACTAAAATGAATCGTACTTCATGACAGCAAGACAACATCGCTGTAATATTTTGTAGTGAAACAAAAACGAAGTTTCTGTATTTGCTGTCAATGACGTTATTACTACAGTTTTCTTCAAACGTCGTTTTATTCTTCATTCGTGCAGGATGTGAACAGCGTGACCGTCTCTCCCAATGACAAGCTGCTGGCCACGGGCTCTCAGGACCGTACGGCTAAGCTCTGGTTGCTGGCTGACATGAGTCTGCTGGGCGTCTTCAGAGGTCACAGTCGAGGTATTTGGTGCGTTCAGTTCTCTCCGGTGGACCAGGTCCTCGCCTCGGCCTCAGCGGACGGCTCCATCAAAATCTGGTCCCTTCAAGACTTCAGCTGCCTCAAGGTGAGTTACGCCTACATCTTTAAAGAGCTGTTTAGGTAACCGTTTAGATGAGTTCTACGGGGTTTTTGGTCATAATTCATTTTGAGGTTCAATTCTTGCCATTAACAAACCGTTAACCTCAAACTCCTGATTTGCTGCTTACGTCACCTGAACACGTGTAAGACAGGGATTACATTTGAAGTTTTAAATACGCGTGTTATTCTTACGCAAACACATCGGTTCACTCCAGAAGGCCTTTATTTACTCCTCAGATCAGTGTGGAGCTATTTTTTTTTATTTGATGGATGGATGCACTTTTACGCCACTATGAAGCTTTGAAGGTCCAGGACATATTTTAAAAGTAACTCTGATTGTATTTGAAAGAAATAGGTTATATGTAACTAGGATGGCTTGAGGGTGAGCAAATCATAGGGTTATTGTAGTGTTTGAGTGAACTGTCGCTTAACATTGATATTCTGTTTAAAGCATTAAATAATAACTTCTGTGTTTTGTTTCTGCAGACGTTTGAGGGACATGACGCCTCTGTGTTAAAGGTCATATTTGTCAGTCGAGGAACTCAGCTAGTGTCGAGGTCGGTTATCTATTTCCTTACATCTTCTGGCCGCAGTTCAATCGGTTCACATGGACTGCGTTCAGCTGACTTTCACTTTCAAATTTGTGTGACGTTTGTCTGCAAGCTTTGGGTTCATAGATCACAGCCTCTATCTCTCTGTCGTTCTACAGTGGTTCTGATGGACTTGTGAAGTTGTGGACCATAAAAACAAACGAGTGCATAAAAACATTTGACGCCCACCAGGACAAAGTGTGGGCTCTGCACGGCAGCAGCAAAGATGACCTGATAGTGACGGGATCAGCCGACTCCACCATCACGCTGTGGAAGGTCAGTCCACCTGACGCGTCTAAAATTTAAGAAAGTTTTCCAAAGCCACGAAAATAATTTCGGTTTGGAGAATCTAGCGACCTTTAAGCGTGCGCGCAGAGAAAGTGCGTGTCGCGCTGCGCTAAAGTGCTAATGAACTGAGAACTGCACAAAAAAAAAGAGACTTTGATGATCATTCACGTAAACAGTCGTTTGTGTAAACGGTAGGGAGAGCGTATCAGAACACTGCTTTTAAAGGGATAGGAGGGGATTTAGTTGCTATTGTCCAAGTCACCGATGATAATCAAACAACAAAAGACAGAATCACTAAATCACTTAGTATCTAAGATTAATCTAAACCTTTTTTTATAGAAATATGTCTGCTTGAGAGAATGAGTAGTATGGTAAACAAGTAGTTATAATGCATAACCATTGGTATTTCATTTAAAATAAGAGCATGTTCTTTATGAGAATTCGATTTCTTTCATTTTAACTTTTATTTCAAACCTATATAACGAATTTGGGAAGTTTACACTGTAACCAAACCGACTAAATTTAGTCAACTAAAGCTATAAGCAATTCGAACGACTAATATACTGAAACTAAATGGTATTTTAATCAAAAGACTATAACTGAAACTAAATTTGCTGTCGTTAACACTGGAGCTAAAACGCGTTTGTCAAATGAAACCAAGCCAACCGTGTTTTGTGTTGTGTGATGTTTCCTTTACCGAGACAAAAGGGACTTTATTTACCCCGTCGGACCGTTCATTGGAATTGATGCATTTCACTTCCTTATTCTTATGCAGTCCTCTTCCAAGCAACATGAAGATGAAGAAGCAGATACAATACTTTTTGTAAAGAAATGAATACTTCTGTTCAGGAAGGATGCACTCAATAGAGCAAAAGGAAAAGGAAAGACATTTATAACGCTACAAAAGATTCCTGCTTCAAATAAGAGTTCTTTTAAGATAAGTTTGTATTCAAATAAAAGTAAGAAATGTTTCTTGAGCGTCCTGTTAGAACGAGTTCGGAAAGGTCATGTGACGTTGAAGACGGGATTAACGGCACAGAGTTAAAGTTATTTGAAATTTAAAATAGCATTTTAAAAATATAGATTTTTTTTTTTTTAATCAAATAAATGCAGTTTTTCAATTAGACATAAAATGTCATTTATATTATTGGCCACATTAGCAGAATTTTTATATAATTAGTTTTTCTTTTGTGTACAGTACAGCCAACAATAAACACAAATATTGGCCATTTTTATGATTATGAGCAGGTTAATAAGGGACGTTTTACTGCCAGCACATTTCAGCATGAATCTGCTGTTGTGATATTTCCATGCTGAATACAACGCCAACGCTAAACGCTATCTTTAGCCATTAATTCTAGTTCTCATTACGTTGACAGGTGAGAATGAGCACTGGAGGAACATTTCATACGATTCAAAAGTGTGTGCACACCTTCTTCTAATTAACAGTTAATAATTTCTGCTGCACCCATTACTGTGTAAAAGCCGGGTGCTGATTTACGGTGTCACGCTCCCAGAATGAAACCAATGGCTCTCTTTGGTGCACAAATAATAGTTTCCATTCCAGAAAAAGCATTACGGTTGTGGTCGCCGAGCATACGTTTCTATTGCTCGTATTGTTTTAGTGCATTTGTTTCTGTTTCTCATTGTCTTTCTCTTTTGGTTAGGACGTGACTAAAGTGGAGCTGGCAGAGGAGCAGGCCAAACAGGAAGACCGAGTCCTTAAGTAAGACGCTGCCCGCATTATATTATGTAACAAACAAACGCATCCAGCCGCGTAGATACGTGATTGTAGGCCGTCAAGGCTAAATGTTAAAACATTTTAGCAAACTAAGCAAGGCTCCTTTTTGTCTTTTAAAGCTTTAATCTCTTGAAAACTGAATCCGGATGTTGCAACAATACTGTTTTTAGACGCTTAAAGCAATTTAGCTTCACCTGATTCCATCTATGCTGATCTCGACACGTCATAGCTTGTACACAAACATGATATCTGATCGAATTCTGGGCTCGTTGCGGTCATATTAATTATTAGTTAAAAATGTTAAAGGCATAGTTCGCCCAAAAATGAAACGTCTGTCATCATTTACTCGCAGTCATTCAGTTCCAAAGCCACGAGGCTTTCTTTCATCTTCGATACACAACTAAAGAAATGCTTGATGAAACATTTCTGATCCATCAAAACTCAATGACGCTCACCGGTCAGGCCCCAAAATGGTCAAATCCACCTTTTGACACTCTTTGTTATGTCCTAATTAATAAACAAACCTATTCAGAGCGTTTGTAAAAGACATCATAAAAGAAGTCCTTTTGAATGGAGGAGTTAGTTTTATTACAAAATAGTTTTTTTTTGTGTATTGGAAGCTGAAAGTTTTTTACATTTTTTTTAATTCTTCCGAAACAAAATGTCACCAACACCTAGTTTGAGTGTTTTTGCGTCTTCACAGGCAGCAGGAGCTGTCAAATTTACTTCATGAGAAGAAGTACCTGAAGGCTCTGGGAATCGCCATCTCCCTGGATCATCCTCACACTGCATTACGAGTCATCCGAGGTACTTTTTCTTTCATTTCTGTGCGTAAATGAGTCAGCGTGCTTGCTTCGATTTCTAACCGCAATTTGATTGCTAGATGCAAAATCAGGTAGAGCCACATTTTTACACTCCATGATGTGGATTCAGCCGAAATGGGAGAATCTCCTACACGTTTATTTTTAGAGACAATAAAGCGAATGAGCTTTAGGTCTGGGACATCCTAACCCAAACTCTGGCTCGTTTCCAATGGTGGCTCAATAAGATGATGTTTGGTGAATAATTTCTCATTGTCTTGTATTTGAGTTAGATTTTTTTTTGTGAACACAATTGACAGGCGTATTCAATAGCACTTGGCCCAGTAGAAATTCCAGCATTGCTCTTTCAGCTGAACTGGTCAAGCCTCAAAAGCCCAATCCATTGTCACCATTTGTCATGAGGTGATGCAATCCTAATGAATGGACCTATTCAAAGTGTCAAAAAAGCTTTGCTCTGAATACGTTCGTATATCATATTTTCCAAATATAATCATCGTAGTAATTATTTTACAAAAATAAGAGGATCATGATGTACAATGCGTGTCTTTTATGTAAGTTGTGTCCTTAAGATGTTTAAAGACTCAAGCATGTGTAAATATTCGAACAGGCTCTATTTTGTGGACTGTATGTAAACTTGTTTTGTAAAATATCATATTCAGGACATTACTAAATAAAATAAAGCACTTTGCAATATTATTTTACAATAACCCATCTCATTTTTGGTTAAATGGTTATTCGGCAAGGGGTGTGTAAACTTTTGACCACAGCTGTATACAAAGTAAAGTGATAGAAATAATACATTATGAATGATTTACATACGAATCCTCCTATAATTCATTGTACATTTCGTGTTCATTGATGATAATTACATATATTTAACTTATTTTCTTAGTTATTTTATTCATTAAGATAATGCATACTATAAACTCACGCATTTATTTCGTGCAACCTATTTTTCAATTTGCTTGAAATTGCTTTTATAACCTTTTAAATTACAATTCTTGCAATGTTCAGAAATAGGGAGTAAAATGTCAGTATTCCCTTTATTAAATTTATTTCTACACAAATGTTTGTGTATACCTTAAAAAAAAAGCTTAATTCAGACTTTCCGTCAAACAAGAACATATTTCATGTCATAAAAAAACACCTTCTTGTAAAGTAAAACAAAATGGTTATCATAAAACCATGTGATGTGACATTTTGAACACATTGTGGTTAAAGTCCTTTTTTTTCCGCATCTGTTTTTTTATTGTTATAAGAATAAATGTTTTACTATAAATAACAATAAATGACTGTCGGTTGAAAATGTAAATTTTTTTTATAATTAAAAAATAAATAAAATAGCAAAAAAGTTAATCAAGATGATATTCTTTCATTCTCAACAGAGATACGTCAGCAGGAGGATGGCGTGCAGGAGCTAGAAAAGACCCTCCTGAAGCTCCGTCAGGATCAGAAAGGTACACGTCACGTCTTCGGTGAGCAGGTTCCTCTTGTTTGCGTTGGCCGAGTGTGTGACCGTGATGTGTTTGGGGTTCAGAGTCGGTGTTGCGATACTCCGTGGTGTGGAACACTAATTCCCGCAGCTGTCTGGACGCCCAGGCTGTCCTGCAGGTGCTGCTCACACACCTGAGCCCAGAAGAGATCCTGCAGTATCAGGGCGCTCGCACCCATCTCGAGGGCCTCGTACCGTACACAGGTGCCGTGTTATGTTCACTTCGAATCGCTTCACGCATAATAAACGCAATAAACTGCTCTTTTTAAAGGTGAACATCTGCATAAATGAATATTTAGAGGGAAAAAAATAGCAATATAAATATAATTCTTTTCTTATTTGCAGAGAGACACATGCAGCGGATTGGCCGTCTCCTGCAGTCCTCGATGTTTCTGGACTACATGTGGCAGAAAATGCGTATAACGGGGGGTAAAAGGTAAAACAGAAAAAAAAAACAAGTTCCCAATACTTGTGTGCATTAAAATAGTTTTTTGCTAAGGAATGGTTAATGATCTGAACAAAAACGTCTTAAACTTCGATGTCAGAGAGAGAAAATGAATACATTTTTTTAGTTAGTTTTAAATGTTTTTAAGCAAACCGTATCACATAAAAAATGAAATTATTTGAAAAGTTGTTTATTTCCTTGGTGACTCACCTGTAGTTCTGTAGAATTATGAGTCACCGCTTAATTACGCTTTCAGGAAGTGGGTTTAAATAAATACAGTGCACCCTTTTAACAAATGTTAAACATTTCTTTCAGCGTTTAAAGATTTACTCAATAAATATCTTATTCACTTTCACTTAGTAAACTTCAGGATTGCTTCACTTTGGAGCATGTAAGATAATAATAAGCTGTGGTTGCAGTTTAGAAAATGAAGAATGCCCAAAGTGTCCGTCTAGCACACAGCTATTCTAGTCGCCATTGCATTTAACATGTATTAAAAATCTCAGCATGTAAACGATACGATTTATGTTTACATATCATCATCTGCTCACGTCTGGCGTCACTCATTGTCAGTTGACACGCACCGTTAATATTAATAAAAATCAACCCTTGAGACATGAATGTACTCAAACATCCAGGCATTGTGAAAAGAAGTTTTATGACAGACCAAATACGGTGGGTGTTCTCTGGACTTTAAATGTGCACACTACCTTTCATGTGTTTGGGGATAATCTGGGTTTTTTTTTTTTTTTTTTTTAAAGAAATGTATAATTTTATTTGGTAAGGATTCATTAAATTGCTCAAACCAAACCATAAAAGACATATATAATGTTAGGAAAGTTAGTTTCAATAAATGCTGATCTTTTGAACTTTGTATTAATCAAATGATCAAGAAAAACATTATACCACTATTTCCACAAAAATATGAAATATGCTGGTCTGTTGTTTTCCCCAGTGTGAACTTGGATGATGATGAAGATGAGATGGACACCAGCCCTCAAACCTTCTTCATCATAGACAAGCAAGCAGATGGACAAGGCAGACATTCAGGGATCTCTGCAGCAACAAGATGAAGAAGATGAAGAGGAGGATCTGGAGGATTCAGATAAAAGAGAGGAGCTTCTTGAAGATGAAAGTGTCAGCACATCTAAAAGCGCTCGCGTGAACGGCGTGAAACCGAGCGGCATGAACGCTGTCACAGATGGAGGTCAGGCGTCCAGTGAGGAGAGTGAAGATGAGGATGATGCCATAGAAATTAACGAGTCTCTTCCCACCGAATCTATGGGTTCAGAGCCCTCCAAAACTGCAGATATAAGGTGATTGGCTGCTGTAGCTGTCAGTTATGATTTTTATTATTTTTTTATTCAGTACTGATTGTTGAATTGATGGACTATTTGAGATCTTTCAGAATTTTCTGTGATGCATCAACACAGCGTCTCTTTCACTTAAAGCGGGTTTCCTGTTTGTACCACGAACATAAGTTTATCATGTAGTTGTTTTGTCATTCTTCAAAATAAATGTTCATATCTATTGGAGAAGAAAAATGCATTTTATTATGTTCAGCTTGGAGGAATATCCCCAGTTAAAGATGTTTGAAAAAGCAATGTTTATAGTAATGCTTTTGCAGTTATCTGGACAACAACAACATTTAAAAATGGGAGTATTAAGATTAAACCATTAAAAGAATGATTTAGGCATTTCTCAACGTCTAACACTGTTCAAACAACATTTCCAAAAACAAATGCCCTAACTATAAAAGTCCTTACTTTTAATGATACGGTGGCTTTTGAGCTGTTTTGCTTTTCCTGAAATGTTCGGTATCTTACGTAAGCCGTGAGTCATGTCTGCTTTAGACATTATTGAATGTTGAACATCTGAGATTGCTGTTAATGTTAGACACACTGAGCACATCTGTGAGGCACAACTTGAGATGAAAGAATGCAAGGTGAATGCAAAACCTACTTTTTTTTAACCGATAACCACCTAAACCTGTTCGTTCTTGAGTTAATCTTGATGTTTGCATAACACCATGTTTTTAACCCCAACCGTGTTTAGAAAGACAATTAATTTGTCTGTCAGCTGACATTACAAAATCACAGTGAACAGAACGTACCGTACCGTCATGCAAGATTATAGACAATGAGATTCGTTGTGATACCAGAAACCAAGAGGCACATCCCATGCACTAATGTCTTTAAAGAAAGAAGTGGTGGGTGAAATGCAAATTCAAAAACTTAAACCAGCTCGTTAGAATATGTCAGAGGACACACCTGGCCAATATTTCTCCAACAGTTCAATACATTTAGATTTAAGCATTTGCCAAGATGTTTTAATCCAAAGTGACTTCATTTATGCATGTGAATCAAACCCATGACCTTGGTGTTGCTAATGGCAAACTCTACTCTTTTGAGATATAAGGAATAATTAGCTGTTTAAGGTGGGATTGATTGAGTTGGAGGTAAGGATTGGAGACCTCTGACTTGGATGTTGGTCCTCAAACAACAAATTTGGTCCTAACCTGTATGTTGGAAATTTTTGGCATACGTTGTGCTTAAAGGCTTCCTCCAGCCCAAAATGAAACATTTGCCATTAATACCTGTTTTTTGCTAAGTCAGAATCGAGGTCCTGGGATTTGGGAAGCAGGAACTGGATGAGCTCTGAGCTCTGGCAGATATCGAGGATCGCTCTTCAGCAGTTCACCGCAGTATTCTTCCAGAGCCTTCAGTCTGAGCACAGACTTACTGGGACTCCCCTTCTGCCTGTTCTTCTGCACTCTTGCAGCTAAATTTTTTTTTCAAAAATATATATTACTTCATGACACAGGCTTGAATTTGCACATTGTTTGATATACAAATTGCAAAGTATTTAACTTTAAATTTGGGAACAATCCTTCCTGACCTTCTAATGGGGTTGGAAGGGGGCAACTTCTTCTTGAGTTGTCTCTACAGAAATAAGCAAATAGATGTTTTCTACTTGATATATATATATATATATATATATATATAACATTATTATTATTAAATGAAGAAAGCAACTTACATGCAGCGCCTTGGAAGTCTTCAAGCGATCTGTACACTGTAATCTCATTTTGATCTGACCAGAGTACAGTGGTCATGTACAACTGGGAAAAGACGAATATAGGCTATTAGACACATTTTAATACTTCTTCTTAATTACTTGTTCACGTTAAGGGGCTATGTTCAAAGTAGTGTTAATGTGCATAAAAGAAGCACAGCTTGAGTTGAAAGAATGCAGGGTGAATGCAAAACCTTCTTTTTTTAACCGATAACCACCTAAACCTGTTCTTTCTTGAGGTAATCTTGATGTTTGCATAACACCATGTTTTTAACCCCAACCGTGTTTAGACAATTAATTTGTCTGTTAGCTGACGTTACAAAATCACAGTGAACAGAACGTACCGTACCGTCATGCAAGATTATAGACAATGAGATTCGCTATGATACCAGAAACCAAGAGGCACATCCCATGCACTAATGTCTCTAAAGAAAGAAGTGGTGGGTGAAATGCAAATTCAAAAACTTAAACCAGCTCTTTAGAATATGTCAGAGTTGCCTGATCCTGGCCCAGCGTCGTAGGATGGGGACACACCTGATTTGAGCCAGTTAGCACAGGAATTTCCTGGAGAGCTTATTTCACTTCCAATATTTCTCCAACAGTTTTAGATTTAAGCATTTGACAGGATGCTTTAATTCAAAGTGACTTCATTTATGCATGTGAATCAAACCCATGACCTTGGTGTCGCTAATGGTAAACTCTACTCTTTTAAGATACAAGGAATAATTAGCTGTTTAAGGTGGGATTGATTAAGACTGGAGGTAAGGATTGGAGACCTCTGACTTGGATGTTGGTTCTTAAAGAACAAATTTGGTCCTAACCTGTATGTTGGAAATTTTTGGCATACATTGTGCTTAAAGGCTTCCTCTAGCCCAAAATGAAACAATTGTCATTAATCATTTACCTCATGTTGTTCCAAACTGCGAAGACTTTCGTTCATCTGTCCCATTGACTGCCAAGTAAATAATACTGTCAAAGTCCAGAAAAGGCAGATGGAGTATATAGACGATGTCTTTCATACTTTTCTGGACCTTGACAGTGTTTGTTACTGGCAGTCAATGGGACACTCACAAGACTCCTGGTTTTAATCCAGAACATATTAAATTGTGCTCTGAAGACAAACAAAGCATTTATGGCTTCTGAGCGACATATGGGTAAGTGATTAATGACCTAATTTTTATTTTGGGGTGGAGTAACCCTTTAATATGATATGACTCTAACAATCCATTTGCAGGAAAGAACATTCCAGTGAAGCCAGAGTTTTGGGGTTAAATATTTTATTTTATGTTTACAGGCAATCCACATGAGGAAAAATATACAAGTTGTAAACTCTGAAAAGTATACGGTATTCATGTGTAATATATGTCTGGATATACAATGCATATAAGGCACAAGTGATATTTTCCACTATGGAAAAAGAGAGAAAACTAAGAAAGATACAGATCTTGAAAATACTTTGCAAACATTCTCTAGAAGAGTGTAAATGATTTCTAGACAGTGTCTTCAATAAGAGAGAATCTACATTTATCAGATTTGAAGAGCAGCTTCTCTAGAAACTTGTAGACCTATGATTTTGTAACATACATAATTCTGTTCCAAGAGTGAGAGCTAAACATAGTTCTAGAAGTATTAATTTGTAGCAAGAATCTCTGCATAATTTGTCCATCAGATAATCACATTAGCATCAAGCTAGAGTTGCGGCAATGGACATTAACCTGAACTCTAGGATACTCTCATCAAACATGTAACCTGAAGTGCTTAAGACTTCTGCCTAACTGGTTCTCTGTAGGTTTTTGCGTGTGACAGTGGTGCAACGTTTGAGTATCTCCTGTGCTTGTGGTCTGGGTGGTATCTTGGGGGTGGAGGGCATCTTGTTGAGACTGGGGTCTGATCTGCTGCTGATCATCTTGCCTTGTCCTGCGCTCTCAGGGCTCAGGCTGCCAGAGGATTCGGGCATAGGAGTGAGACTCCGACGCAAGTGCTCGTCCGTGTAAGAGCGGTTTAGCGAATCGCTGCCAGAGAAGCTGCTATCATCGCTGAACTCTTCACTGTTGTCGCTCAGACTGCTTTGCTGGCCGTTCTTGACAAACTCCACTCGTACTGATGGTGGAGTCAGCCGTGCTGTGTGAGCATCCGGCAGTCTACTTGAAGATCGCGACAACTGCTTATCTTTAGGGCCCCAGGTGTTTCCTGGAAGTCTCAGGTTGTCCTGGGATCTGCTAAGCTTACGTCTGAAGACCTGCAGGAAACCTTCTCCGGTACTATGAAACTGTGCCAAGTCAAGAGTGGAACTAGTTAACTCCCTCTTAGGAGGCATCAGGTGCATTCTTGGGTTATTGTATGGTTGCAGGTACATAGATGGCACGAACCCCGCCTTTCGATTGTACCTGAGGCATAGATAAAGACAGCTGTCAATTGTTGATCTAGAAGTAGCATTAGAACCCAAACTCAATTCCTGGAGAGCCACAGCTCTGCCGAGTTTAGCTTCAAATCACACCTGCTTGAACGTTTCTAGTAATCCTGCAGAACTTGATGATCTGGATCAGGTGTGTTTGCAGACCTGTGGCCCTCCAGGCATTAAGTTTGAGACCAATGCATTGGAACTTGTATAAATCAATGGGTTTCATTCTTTGCAAGTAAAAGAAAGAAGTGTCATCTGCACAAACTGCCAAAACTAGTTCATAAAAATGAGGATGTCAAGCACGTGCCAAGTTTGTTTCCAGACACTACTGCATGTCGAATGAGCAGATAAAGGTTTCCAGCCCGTTAGATAACCGGTATATATTTCGTCTGCTCATTTTCTTAGGTAAACTATATGGGATTTACCTCACTATCCACCAGCCGTTGTCAGACTTCTGTAAGACCTCCACCACAGACCCGATCTCCACTGAAAGTTCATCACTGTTCATGGCTTTGTAACTTTTGGCGGCAACACAGAAAACACCTGACGAATGGAAATACAAGATCCAGTTAAGAAAAACTTGGTAAACAAATCCTGTTCCTGGAAGGCAACTTTAATCCTAATAAAACAAATGAGGAAAAAACATTCCCGGTCTTCTGGATTACTAGAAACATCCAGACACGTGTGTTGGGATTGCAGAAGCAGTATTAGACACTCATATTCAAGGGTTTTTATTTCGTAAACTGCAACATTTGATTTCTGCGTTCACAGTGATTTGCAACAACAAAGTGGAATAAGCATAGTACAGTCATATTAATGGACCTAGAATGCATTAGAAACCACTAAACTGGTACTTACTTCCACCATGCATCTCATCAGGACCATCGTCATCCATATCAACTCTCTGCAGATACGGAGCGGGAAACCAAGCAAGATGTTTGGCTTCATTTTCCACCAACCACCATCCTGATAAGACAAAGTACAACAAGGTGAGCAAACACTGAAGAGATAATCTGTGCTTCTGTGTAGTTTGACAAACAAGCCAGAGGCCAAATGAGGTCTCACCTTTTTGGTCTTTAATGAGCACATCCACAATCTCATCCATCTCGACCTTGAAGGACTGATTCTTGGTGTCCTTGGTCTCATAAGTAGCTATGCATCGGTATGTTTCAGTAACAAAGGGTTGAGTAACATTGTTCATTCCAACAGTACCGCTGCTCAGAGAGGTTTCTGATGGCATGATCACGATACTGTGGAACAAAAAAAAACAAGCTTAGTTCTGTTTCAGGGACTTTCAGGGAGTTCTTTTCTGCTCTGCTTATCTTGGCAGCATCTGCTTACCTGTTTTTTGCTAAGTCAGAATCGAGGTCCTGGGATTTGGGAAGCAGGAACTGGATGAGCTCTGAGCTCTGGCAGATACGAGGATCGCTCTTCAGCAGTTCACCGCAGTATTCTTCCAGAGCCTTCAGTCTGAGCACAGACTTACTGGGACTCCACTTCTGCCTGTTCTTCTGCACTCTTGCAGCTGCATTTTTTTCCCCAAAAAATATATATTACTTCATGACACAGGCTTGAATTTGCACATTGTTTGATATACAAATTGTATTTACCTTTAAATTTGGGAACAATCCTTCCTGACCTTCTAATGGGGTTGGAAGGGGGGAATTTCTTCTTGAGTTGTCTCTACAGAAATAGGCATATAGATGTTATTCTACTTATACTATATATATATATATATATATATATATATATATATATATATTAATTATTAAATGAAGAAAGCAACTTACATGCAGCGCCTTGAAGTCTTCAAGCGATCTGTACACTGTAATCTCATTTTGATCTGACCAGAGTACAGTGGTCATGTACAACTGGGAAAAGACGAATATAGGCTATTAGACACATTTTAATACTTTTTAATTACTTGTGTTCACGTTAAGTGGCTATGTTCAGAGTAGTGTTAATGAACCACTGTACATAAAAGAATGTTTTCTTATTTCCATCCGTCCTGACCCTTAAAGATCTGTTAAGCTACCAAGTTTAAAAATCTCACGTTAATATTCTGTTAACTTATTTAATTAAAGAATACAGTTAGCTGTAACAACACAAAGGTTATTTGACAAAAACGTTTGTGTTATTTTTTAAATTCATTGCGAAGCTGTTTGTAATTTCATATTATGATGTAAATATTACTAGCCTATAGTGTTTAGATATAGCAGCTAATAATAAATCAATACTAATGCTGATAAATTACAATAATTGTAAAAATGATACAGGCTGACACTGATAAACTTTTTATTTAAATCAGCGGTAGATGCTATTTATTTTACATTGACCTTGTTACACCTTATGTAGGCTATACTAATATATTAATTTAGGATACATATGTCTATAATTGCATGCAACAAACCCTAAATCCTCATCCCAACCCTAACCACACAGCAGCCCAAGTAGTGCATATAGTTTATTACTCAATACTTAAATGTATAACTATGCTGTAACAAGGAACCTCTAGCCTAATATTAAAATAAATGCAAAATGTGAAGAAAAAAAAGTCTCTTACTTTAGATACTTCTTTCTGCATCACTCCAACAAGCTGAATATTGACGGGGTGCCTTTGCTCGCCCATGCTGACCAGGTTTTCCTGTAGGAGATGAGTCGTGGTGTCTGATGTTTGACTAATAGCTCTCTCGACGCGCGCTTTTTATTTGTGGCGCCTCCCGTCAGCCAGAGGCGGGCTCCGCGTGGCGTCGCGTGGCGTCGCGTCGCGTCCCAGAAACGCTCCCGTCGTCTTTCACAAACCGGAGAGTCCGCTCTACGTCACCAAATTTCCTTTTTTTAAAAAAAAAAAAAAAGCGCGGCTGTCGTGGGAGTGTCGATCAATCAATAGTTAGATGGATAGCCGTTCGTTTTAAACCAATCATTTCTGAGGTATGTCTAAACGACAACAACAAAAAATTGGTAAGTATAGCCAGCTGTAACCAATTTTGCCATTAGTCAGCCTGTAGCCTACTTAAATAACATAGCCTTTATCAAAATACTATTTTATCGTGCTATAATTAGGTTAGCATCCGGTTGGGTTTATATATTCTGGGATATTTTGATTAGCATAATATTTTGATTAGCATTCCACGGTATTTTCATGTAGCCTAACCTTTATTTAATCATTAAACTTTTCTTATTTTCAATAACAGCCTGTCAGGATAATTAACATCTACTTAAAGACATACAAACACACATTGCAACACACACACACACACACACACACACACACACACACACACACACACAAAGTTAAAACGTTGTAGAAACGTTGATTTCAGTGGTAGTTCATCAAGAATATAGGTAATATTAGTAATAAAACTGGATAGTCATTGGCTGCCGTCAACTCTTTGCTTGCCAAAACTATCATCTTTCATGTTTTTGAACAATTCGAGGGTAAGTGCGATGACAAAATATCGTTTTTGGGTAAATTATCCATTTAATACTCTTTATTAATGCAAGTGCGCTTTTTAGAAACTCTTAACAAACAGCAGCAACACCCTGATGTTTCGTTAAAATCACTGACGGTGATTAAAACGAATGATTTTCCTTAAATCGGTGGTAGTGAAAGGGAAATGATAGCTCTTAAAATCGACTTATCAGCCGTAATGGGAAATGGAAAAATGCTAAACGTTAATGATGTAGTAGTCTAGACTGAAAAACGAGTTGATTAGGACACTTGGTATAATAAATGAGTTAGTAGCTGCTATATTAAGGCACTTGTAGCCCTTCGCATCAGTGCGTGTGTGATAAAACTGCGCTGAGAAACGTACGGTCAGGGCGTGATGTGCCGACCAGCACGTAATACAGCCATAAACCCAGACATTCCAGGAAACAGAAGACACACTAAAAGAAAAAAAAAAAAGAAATGATTCCTCTTGGGTTATAAGAAGCTTCAAGGAAATAGACGTAGGCTGGGTTTCCTCTCAACCTACATTTGAAACGGACACCTTTGTTTATTGATGCGTTTTCACGTTCATAAAAACGAGTGACTCACTCAGAAAACCCATCAATAAAATACCAGAGGCAGAGCTTACGTAACATACGCATGCAAGTGCTAATCTCGTTAATTGTGAACATGATTATTAGGAATTTGAGGCATTTTGGTATATTATTGGATCGTATTAGGTGAGCAAAAGCCCTAATCACACACGGCCTGTTATAAAGACATACTGTCATTTACAAAAGCATCGAAATATCATTTTCCTTCTCACTGCATTTTCTTTTAATACAGCCATTTATTGCTATTTAATAATATCAGAACATGTAACTTAATTCATATTAATTTGCACCAGTGTGGTTAACTAATCTTTCTGTAGAGGTTTCTGCGGGTAATATTATTTCCTTCACGGTTACGTTACAAATACTTAGAGATTATAGGCAAATTCTGTGAAAAACTACGCAAAGCCTTGAATAATGAAAAAAACTATGAAAAACAACCAAAAAGATGTTTTATTAAAACTGCTGAAATACCAAATAACATAAAACGTTTTTTTATTTCAATGTTGGAATTTTTCTCAATATTTTAAATTACCTTTTCGCTTTTCGTAGTTTTCTGTCATTTTAGTTTTAACATGCAAGTCCAATTTTTGTGGTTTTGGTTTAATTGATAAGTGACAGCAATAACAACAATAAGAACAAATTCGAGCTCATTTTGTTCTCAGAAATAAAATAATTCATAGTTATTCAGATAAACACACTGGAACCAGATGCAGATAGAGAACCTTTATTTTAAGAGTGTTCCTGTTTCGCTTTCCATCCTCAGTACTCTGCCAGCGTTGGCGATTGTACTCTTTACCGTATTTCTGAATTTCCTGGAAAGAACCCATGCAAAAGTACATTTAAAGTAAATTCTGTAATGTTTTAGAACCACACTTCAGTCAAAAATGTTGTGCTAATATATCGACTACCCAATACTGCTCTAACTTATCTACAACTACTATATAATATGTATTGTTGTATATCACACTACAGTCTACTGTATAAAACATTATTACCGTTTATCGGTTCACTAGCTAATGCTGTGGCCTTCATCAACGAAGCGTAAATTATTATAGCTATTTATCTAAACTCCCGAGACCAGAAACATTAACCATAAGATAACATTACGCTATATCATCTGGATTTACATTGTGACTCGAATGGTTGAAGCCTTTCCGCTATTGCGTATGAACTGTGAAGTCCGACTGCAATAACATATTCCCAGAGATACTGCATGAACATCAAACACACCTGGACCGTTCGCGCATTCGTGATTCCCTTAACTAGGCCTGCGTGAATTCCCACCCAAGCTTTATCTCTCAGCTCTTTGATTCGAGAAGCTTTTGAAACTGTTGCAATCGTTTGAAGCCACATTAATAATGCAACATATTTTATTTTTGACATCGCATTCTTGATATGCGCAATGGTAACGTTATATAACCCATTCGCGATTGTAACTCGATCTCTTCCTTTAAGACCGTCATTAAGAAAGGAGTTGATCCGTCATTTCCTGTTGTGAATCATACGGGTTGCATACACCTTCTAGGGATATCATTATACTGTTATTACTCAAAGGGGTTATTTTGGCACCGAGTTCATTGTGAAATAGGCAATGTGCTGGGAAATAGTTTGTTGGTGGCTACTGATGGTTTACTGTTGGCCACATGACATATTATAGTGATGTGATAGCTTATAAACAATCAGGACAAAAGTCCGAAGTACACGTTTTGAATTGGCGTACGTATTTTTCACCGGGGCTCTAAATTCATGCGCTGCATCAAAACGTATGCGTTCAATTTATCGAAAAGTAACAGTGAAGGCTTTTGCATTCGTTGAAATGAATGCTGTCCTTTACCACGTTTTTCGCAAAAATATTAAGCAGCACGACGGTTCGTAACATTAGACGTAAACTTAAATTATTCTTGAGCGGCGGATCAGCGTTTCTGAAGGATCATGTGACTCTGAAGACTGAAGTAATGATGCTAAAAATCCAGCCGCGCATCACAGGGATTAAATAGTCATTTAACTTACTATATTAGATTTTCTGTCGCATTTTTTTTTTAACTCAAATAAATACAGCCTTGGTGCACATACTATATAGGCTGTCAGACCTTACCTAATGTCCTTCTAATTATTTTGCATATGAGTCACAACAGTAAATCTGAGTTAATCAATCATGCTTTATTGCTTTGACACATAATGCATTGCTCACGTAATTCTGGATGACTGGAAATTGAAGTGCACTGCAGACCACAAAGCACATGGTACACTGCATCCCATAATGCATTATGTGTGAGTTTGAGCTCATAGATTGCATTGCACAAGAAACCGTCATGCGGTGGTGGAAAATATCGCTACACAGGCTACCATTTACCACAGTCTACCTCTGCATCGCGACCTACATCTCTGTTATTCGAGGAGAAAGCTATATTAGAGCTTGTCTGAAACAGTCGAAAAGAAAGTGGAAATGTATGCTGTGATCAGATCAGTCCACATTTTCACTTGTTCTTGAGTTGTACCAGTCAAAGCAAGCGTCTTTCATCAGTACAAACGGCATGGGTGACTGGCGTATGCGCCAAGGTACCACTAGAGGTATATATTGGGATATTACAGTGACATATACAGCCATCAAGATGACTTCTTTCACGGGAAGCCCGTGGTTGTTAGGTCAAGACAATACCAGCGTTAGACTGGTCTGCAATTTAAAACTTCTTGTCAATTCGATTTCATGGCAAGTAAAAAAAAAATCGATTTGTTTTTGCCGTTTTGCTTTTGAAGGAACACGCCACTTTAAAAAAATCTAAATAAAACAGCAACTCCTTTTAAACGGTTTAGTTTTACCATTTTTGAATCCATTCAGCCGATCTCCGAGCACTTGTAGCTGCAGCTTAGCACAGATCATTGAATCCGATTAGACCGTTGGCAACTCGCTCAAAAGTGACCAAAGAGTTTCAATATCCCTATTAAAAACTCTTTGGTCATTTTTGAGCGAGTTGCTAACGGTCTAATCGGAGTCAATGATCTATGCTAAGCTATAGCTAAAAATGTGCCATGTTACTTTAAGCAACGTGAGAGTGCGTATTAATTGGTCCGCGATGGCCTATGGTGAGAGAAGAATCAGGCTGCACAAGTCTCGTATCAAGCACGGAAAAAGTTGCACGCAAATCTTTAACAATCAGTATTCTCAATCCTGACATTATTATATTGTAATAATCAGGACAGCTGATGTGACGCGCCTCCGTCCCAAATTCTTCGTAGCGTTACAGCCATTAAAATCTCATTTCGTTTATATGAACAAAACACAATTAAGTTTGCGAGTGAAAACCTTTTCTTTGGACTTTTGCCAGTTAAACAAAGAGAACTGAGAATCCAGTTGTTTAAAAAGAGATGATGGCACGCCATCTAGTGCTTGAGAGACTCAACAAAAACGAACAACAACTGTCGTACAGATCAATAGTCTTTATTTTCTTATCCTTTTGTGCCAATAAAAAGATCACTCATAATTGTAGAGAATGAAATAATTTGTGTACACCACAAACAGCCCTATTATGTACACCCCCTCCTTCTGTACTGTAACAGCATGTGCAGTGGACTTTCATTTGCTTAGCGTTTCTTGAAATAAATCTTGACCTCCAGGCAGCAGATTATTAGGTGCGGCTAACAAACATCCCACATCTCAATAAACACGTCCGGGTTTGAAAGGACAACAAAAGAAGTCAAACAGGAAAACATGTCAAATTTATACACATTCGCAAAACATCTCAATTTATTGGAGTGCGTTTTAGGCATTTAGAGTTCATGTGAAGCATTAGCGGATTTGCCCACGGGATGAGCTAAAATGAAGAATTTTCTACGTACAAAATGTCGTTAGGACGCCTCAGCATAGCTGGGTTGAAACGCGGCGTGAACTTTGTAGTTAAACACTTGCTAGTCTACAATTAAAAAGGAGGTTTGGGCGGATGAGGTACAGCAATCATTCATTTCTAACGCCTTTTTGTAACTCTCACATTCTTATAAGTCTTTCTTTCTGTACAGAGCTTAAAACTAATGTTTAGAAAAGTGGTTTATAGACAAATCTCTGACTTTTAAGGCAAAGGGTTCGACTAAAGCTTAAATGGGTTTTGTATCATAAATTTGTCTCCCAATCTTTCAGCACCTCGTGAGAGGTCCCTTAAAGTCTCAGCCGTTAACATTTTGTGCGTTGTTAGGCTGAGATGTAGATCGCCAGAGCTGCCGTAGCATCAGATCACAGCCGTCAAAAAAAAACAAAACGTCGCGCCTCGAAGCTGATGGGTAGTTTAAAAATAACAGTGTCGTCCACCATCTGGACTGTTCGCTTTGAAAAATCTTCCTGAGCCCTCCAATAAAAACACTCGCGCATTCACCGTGACATCTTCGGCAAGGGCTGCAAGCCTTGCTTTCGGACACGTCGCGTCACAATGACGCCAATACCCATCAATACTCTCTGAGCTGTCAACATTAAAGTGAACAAGTGAGAAGTGATTCTTCTCAGACCTAAGAGACTCGGAAGGAAGCCCGTTTCCACCTCAAAATGAATTTTTAAACAATAAAAAAAAAAAAAAAAAAAAAGTTAACTGTGAATTTTTTAAACAATGAAAAAAAAAAAAAAAAAAAAAAAAAAATGTCAGAATTATTAGATGTTAATTTAGAATTCCGGGAAAGAAAGAATCACTGCGAGATGAAAATGTGAGAGATAATTTAAAAAAAAAAAAAAAAAAAAAAAAAAAATAGTCTTCGATATCTTTTGAAATTCAAATTCAAAAGTTGCACGGTACAAACTTGAAATTCCAAGGGGGAGAAAAAAATCTGATTTGCGAGATGTTCATTTTGAATTCTGAGGAAAAATCTAAATTGCATGATATAAGCTTGAAATTCCTGGGAAAATAATTTAAAATTGAGAGATATAAAATTCCAGAATTCAAAAAAAAAAAAACAAGTGTCACAATTAATTTTGGGGGTAAAAGTCAGAATTGTGAGATACTGACTCCTGGATTTCGGAGATATAAATTATGATTATATATATAAAATTTGAGATTTCAAAGTGGGAAAAAAAAAAAATTTAACCGCAAGATCCATGAATTTCTGGTGCAAGATACAGATTTAGAACGAATACGAAAAATGACTGATCGAGATTATGAGATCGAGATGTACTCATTTGCCAAAAATAAATGAAGAATTGTGTTCATTACATTTACGCTGGCACCGCGTGGTGAAACAGGCTTCCACATACTCGAGACTCTTAGAAGCTGAGATTTTTCAGGTTGCATAGCAAAACAAGGAGCGTAAAACTACCGACAGATATATATATATTTTTTTTCCCCAAACTCAGAGAGAAATGTTTCATCCAAAGCAGCTTTACAAATAGCTTTACCACCACGGATAATATATATATATATATATATATATATATATATATATATATATATATATATATATATATATATATATATATATATATACACACACCTCTTTCCAAAACACCTGACTCCATTTCATAATAAAAATATATCACACGTAGAAGCGAAGGACCCAGCTGCTATATATCACGTCTTTTGATGATACACCTTACGTTAATAAAAAAAAACACCGTCTGAGGGCCAAGCGAGCCACAGACAACAGAGACTCTCCACATCCGTCATATCTTTGACACGTCTTCAAAAGAGCGTTCCAGCGTCCCCTTTCGGTCTTTTCATACAGAATGATTAAAAATAAATTAAAACCAAATTTCAAAACTTCTAGATTGGCCATGCTTTTTTTTTTTTTTTTTTTTTTTTTTTAAAAGGCGAAAAAAAAAAAAAAAAAAAAAAAACAACGAGAAAAACATCACCATTGGCTCTTCCATCCAGGGCAAAGAAAAACTGATTTCAATCCCCAAACTTTAAGGATATAAATAGTTTTCTGAGATGATCGGAGGACAGAGGCGTTGAAAACATAAAAGGATAAAAACGAAACGCTAACACTGCTGCGTATCCCCGAATCCCGCTCGCTTGATCGGCTTGTGCAGAGAGTCTCCCGAAAGAGTCCCTTCCTCCATCGTCCGTACCTCCGTTTGTTCTTTCGCTGAGGGGAGAGGACAGCCGAGTCCTGGGGCGTGTCGTTAAGACAGTTCCTCTCATCTCGTGTCCGTTTCCTCTGTAGATTCACCTCCAGGACTTCGGTGTCACCGGAACTCGTAGATGGGTGCGCTGTGTTCGGGGACGTGCGTGAGGTTCAAAGACTGATACCTGACACGGACGAGAGGAAAACAGGGCCACCGAGGTGAGATGCGTTCAAAACACTCATATTTTGAGGATTTTTCGAGCGATATACCATTCGGAGCTTCTGTGGTAGTAGTAGCCCTCTATGGTGGCTGTAGACTTCTGGAAACAGATGTAGTAGAAGCCTGCGAAGGAAGCACCGCTGATGTCTTTGATTGTGTGATCTGGAACTAGGAACTGCTCCTGCGGCAAACCAACGGTTTATCCATTGACAATTTCAATAGAGTTAAACAGAATTGAACTTTTATCAATTTGTAGATATACACTACATATCGGTGAGGTTTCTCTGTTTCTGAAAGGAGGCTTACCAAGCTTGGATTTTGAAAAAAAAAAAAAAAAAAATACTGTGAAATATTATTACAATTTAAAATAATCATTTTTATGTAGTTTATAATTAGTGCTTTAAAACAATTAACCATGATTGATTTTTATTTTTACAAAATGTGTATGCTGTATATTTATTATGTGCATATAAACACATTGTGTATATTTTACAAACATTTACAGGCATTTACAAATATTTTATCATATATAAAAATATATTTAATATACAAATAACTTTTTCTTAAATATATGCATGTGTGTGTATTTATATATACATAATATACACAGAACAAACATATTTATTATAATTAATCATGTATAATCATAATAACTAACGTTATTTATATATTCCTGCGACACATTACAGTCTTCGGTGTCACATGATCCTACAGAAAGCAGAATAAGAAGTCGATTTTCTGCTCAAAAACATTTTTTTATAATTATTATTAATGAAACAGTTGAGCTGCTTAATATTGATAACATTTTTTTTGATAAATATACATAAAAAAACAAAACTATGTATTTGATATAGAAATCTTTTGTTGCAAATGCCTTTTGACCGACCCAATGCATCCTCGCTGAATAAAAGTATTAATATCTTTCAAAAATCATACAAACGTTTGAACAGCACTGCATCTGGTTTCGTTCAGAAATGATAACGTACCTTCCACCGCATGAAAACGTAGTCACTGTTCTTTAGCTCCTCATAGTCGAAATCATCCGAATTAAAACTTTTTGCGTACTGATAAAAGGCTTGAAACTTCCCCTGGGGATGAAACAAAAAGAGAGAGAGAGAAAAAAACGTATTTAGCAGATCAGGTTCTACTCGCAATTGAGTCAAGATCCATAAAGATTCATAATCACAGTTTGTGTACAACATTATTCATTACCCAGTGCTTTCGGTCAACGTCCTCATCGGCGTCCCATTTCCTGGTTAAAAAAGGCCGTTTCTTGCTTATGATCTCCCCAGCGAAGAATGTAGTAAGCGTGGGATATTCCTGCAGAGAGCAGCAGAGCGGGATGAGTAATGCTTTGCCTTGATCTGAAATACTGCTCTCATTCAGCCACAATCATTTGAATTAAAAAAAAAAAACAGCACATCATTTTCAGTGCACTTCGTATTTGCCCATTCTTCCTCGTCTCATGAAGTTTTGACGTTTTAATAGCATTAAAGTTGTTAAGTCCAATTCATTTTCACTAACTGAAAGCTCTGATTTAATGGTTTAATTGCGCCAAGTACGCACTGAAGTGTTTGTTGTATTTTTATATATCGGACTGTTTTAATAAATGTATTCTCTACTGTTCATTTTATTTTATTTATTTTGATTATTTCATGCTTTCAGATAGGGTTTGTTAAATGGATCAAAAGCCACAGTGAAGACATTTATATCGTTCCACGCGGTTTCTGTTTCAAATAAATGTCGTTCTTTTCAGCTTTCTGCTCATCAAAAACAAATTTGTATCGAGATTTCAAAAAATAAATACAAATAAAATAGAAACTAAGCAGCACGACATTGATTGTTTTAACATGTAATTTAGTACATTTTTTAAAAAAAAATTCACAATATTACTGAAAACACATGAGAATTATTAAATATCATACTTATCTGACATTTTTAGGGAAAACAACAAAAATGTATTATTTTTAACTCATTTTATTCCATTATTATTTATATATATATATATATATATATATATATATATATATATATATATATATATATATATATATATATATATATATATATATATATATATAAACACACACACACATACTGTATATATACTGTATACACACACACACACACACACACACACATATATATATATATATATATATATATATATATATATATATAAATATAGGTACCCTTCAATGTTATTTCAGAAAAATAACCATATCAAAATAAATACCAATTGTAACATCTGGTTTATAATTCCTTGACACAGATCAATAAAGATTAGTGCACTTGGCTGTATCTTGAAGAAATCACTGACTATCAGAGTGAGGACAGCAGCCCTCTAAAGATCCTCGTCCAAACCCGCTGCGCGCTGGATCACAGACAAACCACAAACTCTCAGGCGAACAAAAGTAGTTTTTGCTCATCTCTCTGATCAGCAGCTACTAAAACAGGATCCCAGCATCAACATCCCAAACACACACGTCCCTCACCTCGGTCAGACCTTTGATCTTGAGGTATCCACACAGGTACGAGTCCTCCATGGTCACGTGCTGTGGGTCCAAAGCAAAGGGTTTCAGTAAAACCACACAACAACACCCTTCAATAACACTGCTAGAAAGCGCTGACCTGGCCTCAAACGTGAAGCTAGGACACTGAAGGGAAGTCCAGAGTCACTGACGCGCAGTATCAGGAACGGAAACACACACACACACACACACACACACACACACACACACACACACACACACACGTGAAGCGGTGGGCAAAATGATTACAACACTAGTATTTCCGTTATGCAAGTCATTTCTATCTTTTGCTGAAGAACTTACATTTTCAAGCTTTCATGTGATAATCGAGTGAGATTTCTGTGCTTCACAGAGATCTGATCTGATCAGTCTGTCTGAATGACGTAAAGAAACTGAGACAGACCCCGATCCTGAAGAACTGTGTCAGTGTCTCCAAGACGCTTCAAGAAACCTCCCTGAAAAACTAGGACAGAAGCGGCTTTAAAAGCAAACAAGTTAATTAACAGGAAAAATACGTGTTCATGGCATTGTTTTGGAGAGCGTCTTGGAGACATAGTATTTTGATGATGATGATCAGATCAGTGTGAACCAAATAAAATCTCTCTGGATTATTACAATCAAGGCCAAAATGAACGTTTGCAAACACAAACTGACATGTCCTACCCCGTTTCCTACTGACACTACGGCAAGAGATAGAAATGACTGACTTAAACCCATTTTAGCTGCTAATAATAAACGTCCTAATAATTATTTTGCCCGCCGCTGTACGTAAACTACCTAGACAGCGTTTCTAGGCTCGAAAACTACCTAGTAGCATCCGCTCACGAGCAAGCAAATAACGTTTTAGGACTTCCCACTCGCAGTGAGCTCCCTACCTAGACAGCAGTTAAGGACAGCGCAGTCGTTTGGATTCGCAGGTGCGCTGAACCCCGGAGTGCCGTCTAGCTAGGGAGCTCGCTCGTCGCTAAGCGTGCGTGTTTACCTGCAGGACCACCTCGACGTCGTACGAGTTTCCTTTGCTCTTCTGGTACCCGCGGAACTGGGAGCCGCTGTAGAGCAGAGAGGTGTTGACGCCGGGCTGCTGGGTATTGATCGGCGGGGGCGGAACGAGAGAGGCCGAGGCCAAGCAGGCCAGCGGCGAGCCCTGACAGCAGTCGGTACGGACCGGCATAATCGATCGCTTTCGCGGGGCTCTCCCCGAGCTCGAGCGGCCGAGCGGCGCTTATCTGACGCGCTGGGACGGGAGAAAACGCGACGCTGACAGCGCGATGCGTAAGTTTAGGAGTTTCTCCCGCAGGACGCGCGGTTACGTCCCTTCACAGCAGAACGAAGGCGCTCAACGGCGAGTCATGTGACCCAGCATGCTGTTAATTGATTGGACGACGGAAGTCGAGTAACGATGACGCCGGGCGCTCATTGGCTGCTTCGAAAAAAGCGTTATGGGATTTGTAGTTCTACTCGCTGGAAGCGTTAGTGTAGAAATAACGTAAGGCAGTCGGTAATGTTGTAGATATGACAGCTGTTTCTCAGCAGCGAATTTGCCAGTATAACATGGTAAACTGTCTCTTGTTTGTATACATATATAAGCAGTGACATTCTTGTTAGTATTTTGATATGTTTTAATGTGTGATATTCTGACAAACAAAGTACATTAAACACTTTTTTTTTTTTTGCAGAAAATATTGTGTTAGCTATGGGAATTTAAGTACATTTAGATATGTGTAATTGTAATATATATAGCTGCTAACACCCCATTTGAGAAATGTCCTTTTATGTACAGCTCTCTATTACAGTCAACAAATGAAATTGCTGTAACACTGGTGCTTCCCTGTAGATGGCAGGATTGCATAAAATAAAATACACTTAAAAACATTAAAACTAATCCATTTCAGTACTTAAAACTATAAGAATACAGAAGCACACTTGTTTACTGACAACAAAAATAGCAAAATTAGTTTACAGGTTTTTGGTTTTTTTTTTGTTAAGAATCTGACTTGAGAAACATTTTAACGGTGCTCAGACGACTGCATGTCCTCCAGCTCATCCTTCACGTAACCAACGTAGTTTCGGATCTCTGCGATACGCTTGCGATTCCTCTTCACTTCTTCATCATGTATCTATAAGCAAAACACAAAGGTTCCAACATTAATAATAAAAAGTCTTGCATGATAGGCTACCCTGTGACAAAACTGTATAATATTAATTGTATATAAAAAAATGAAGTTAGGGAAGTGTGATCCTAGACAGTTGCATGGTAGGCTACATGAACAAAATCTAAAAATAAAAGGGCCTACAATATAATATAATGTATGTATAATTATAATTTTGTACTGAATTCAGCAGTGCGCTCATCCAGCTGTTGATCCGTGTCAGGAGCTCGTCCTCCCTGTTATCAATCTTCAGCAGGTGGGTGTCATGGGAAGCACTGACTGCGTTGGTCACTGTGTCTTTATCTACCAACAGCTACATAGAAGCATAAGAAATGAAGATGAAATACGAGTCTGGGACATGAATAGTTACCATGGAGTCTTCTTTCTTACACAATGTATAAACACAAATATTTTTTTTTGTTTCCAAGTTATGCGGTCAAGATCGTTTTCCACTGACCATTGCTACATCATCAGATATTTCCTCCTCTAGCTCATTTTTGACCACCTTCTCCAGCGTTGCCAAGGCAATCTCAAGCTGTTGTTCATGGTGCTGGTTTTCCAGATCTCTGCATTGTGCAAATGTGCGCCAAAGTCAAAGAAGTATTTTTTTTTAAAAATGTATGTGTGTGTGTGTGTGTGTGTGGGTGTTTAGGATTTGTTGAATAAAGGATATATCCCTTGCACATATTCAATAAACCCTCCAACCATGTCGGAGATGTTCCTCTCAAAGTCTTTGAAGATGTCCTTAAAAAAGCAAATTTGTGAAACTTCTAAAATTGCAAATATATCCATATATAATGATACATTAAAGGAACATATCTCCTAGAAATGAAACTTCTATATATATATATATATATATATATATATATATATATATATATATATATATATATATATATATATATATATATATATATATATATATTCACTTGCTCAGCGATGGATCCTCTGCAGTGAATGGGTGCCGTCAGAATGAGAGTCCAAACAGCTGATAAAAGCCCAACAGTTAAGATGCATGTTTGTCATAAATAAACCAGTCAAGATGGAAATATCAATAATATTGCTTTCTCTGAATTAGG
The DNA here is from genome assembly GCF_018831695.1 of Puntigrus tetrazona. Classification (NCBI taxonomy): domain Eukaryota; kingdom Metazoa; phylum Chordata; class Actinopteri; order Cypriniformes; family Cyprinidae; genus Puntigrus; species Puntigrus tetrazona. The sequence continues at coordinate 25,891,518 of NC_056701.1, forward strand.
AGAGAAATATGCACAGGCTGTTAGGGAAAACTGGACCGGAGTTACTTGTGGATTATTTCAATGTCTTATTTCCTGACTGTTTGGACTCTCATTCTGACGGCACCCATTCACTGCAGGTGATCCATCGGCGAGCAAGTGCTACAGAACCTGTTTAAATTAAGATTTTCACTAAACGTTTACATTTCGGTCTCAACGATTCCTGTAAAAACATACACGCCCGTAGGTTTTTTTTTGTTCTGACCTCCAGTTGGTCCACCAGCTGCAGTTCCAGACCCATGAGGGTTTCAGAGAGCTGGCTGGCTTGCTCCTGGCAGGAACGGATGTGGTCTTCGAGTAGCTCGACGTCTGCGATCTGTTGCATCTCCGCTATATTCTTCAACGGAATGGGAATTCATTTGTGAGTATATTGCTTGCATCGTTTTCCCAGCTTGCCTGAGGGGGGGGACCGACCTGCCTCCTGGAGCTTTCAAAGTCAGCTGCTATTTGTGCTGCTTTCTGCCGATTGTCAGCCGCTGCCTCACGGGAACAGGTAAAAAAGGATTCCACCTCAGCCTTTCTCTGAGCATGCTGAGTCAAACCGGAATCAAATATCTGCACACACAGAGCCTCCATCTTGCTCTTAAACGTACATGGTCGTCAAGGTAAATATATATATATACATAGGTTTTGAGGCCTTTTAGTGTTTTAATAGCACAGCTTCTGTTATATTTGGCATTGCTGACAAGGATATGACTCGAGCAGAGCTTCCATTCCAGGGAGAAGAGCCAGTTTCTCCCCATCAGGATCTTCATCAAACATGCTGTTGAAGAGCTGAGGTCCATTCAAGAACTCCACAAAAGCGTCCTGTAAAAGAAGGAAGCAGCATTTATTCAGAGCGCGTACCACATAGACTAGCCCTCGAGAAAAAAAAGTAAAAGACCGAAGATGTTAACGGTGGTCACCCTGCGCAGCTGAAGCTCCTCGTCGCTGACCTTCTCAGCCTCCGTTGCCTGCTGCTCCCGCAGCTCGTTTTGTTGCATTCCCTCAACGGCATACTTATACTTTGCATTAGCAGTTTCACGCTTCATATATGTAAAACATATTCATTTTAATCATTAAAAAAAACATTAGGAAAAAATCTGTCCCTTATGAAAAAGAAGTGTGCACTTCACAAGTATAATTACAGATAAAAAAAATTTAAATTGTGTTACATTTTAAGCATAACAAATTACAACTTCATAGCAAATGTGTAACTAAAATATTAATATTCGGTTCACACTTTTTTTTTTTAAAGCATATTTTTTGTAGCAAATACTCTTGCAAACGCATGCTTCCTTTTACAAGAGATATCAATACGTCCACAAAATTAAGCCAAACAACCACAGTTATATGCAGGTCTTATGAAGAACTGATAAACGTCTTCCTTACCGTCTGTTCATCCAGCAGTCTGTAGTCCAGATAAACTAAATCCGGAAGATACGCCGCCACAAACGTCTTGTACCTCTCCTCATCACAAATGGGGTTTCCCGCAAGATTGAGAGTGCGCAGGTTCTTAAACTTTCTTAAGTACAACACCTGGAGGACGGGGGTGTGATTTTTCTTTCAGCTTTACGTTTCAGTGACATACGGACATGCGAATCGCCTAAAACGCAGCTGGCTTACATTTTCGAGTTGAGCGATCGCGTTGTTTCCCAAAGAGAGGACGTGCAGGTTTCGCAGCGTGTCCAGGTTTTCCACGACGGAAATGCGGTTGTTGAATAAACTCAAGTCCCGAAGCTTCGCGAGAGAGTCCAGGCCTTCGATCGCTTCGATGCTGTTGAATGACAGGTCTGAGGAAAACGACAAAGGCGGATTATTAAGCGTCCTTGCTTTGATATCGAGGAGACGAGCTGAACTCACCGAGCCAGACCAAATTAGTGAGCTTTCCTAATCCTTCAATCCTCTCGATGAGGTTATTGTCCAGCTGAAGTTTCGTTAAAGAGGTGAAGTGCCACAGGTGGTAAATCTTCAGCACGTCTACAAAAAATGTAATATATAAATAATAACATTAATAATTTCTAATGCAGTTCTCGTTAACGTAACGTGAATTCATTTTTTCACTTAATTTATATGAACGTAATTAGTACTAATTAATTCAGTTTAGCTGCGAAACGATCAGTGATGCTCGTACTCCTGTAGTCTAGCCTTAGTTGTAGCACGTCTTCATACTGGATGCCCTCTTTCCTGGCAATGTCTCCAGCCTGCCCCTGAGGTCCCTGTTCCTCAATTGCTTGTTTTAGCATCTCCTCGTCTATTACTTTAGGTTCATCCTGTTGCCAGTTCATTCTCCGCCGATTCTGACGACTGAGGTCTTTTTTTTTTCCTGCAGAAACACATGGCCTGCGGAGGTCAGAAGCGGAATCTAGCGCATGTAAAGCAATTGCTTATTTTGGAGACCTGTCAGCGTAAAATCAGTCATAACTTTTGTATTGCAAAGGTTATTTTTCTGTATTAAAAGCTCACATTCGGCGATAAATTCTCAGTTGATAACAGACCTGCCCGGAACAAGCACACGTCTTCTGGACGCCGACGCCGTTGCTTAGCAACAGCAGACCAACGCACACAACTTCCGGAGATTTTAGTAGCTTTGGGGCGGGCTAAAATAATTGAAATATATTTTCGTTACGTGTGATATTTTTTAAACCTTGAAATTTAAATAATTTGATATGACAGCAGCAACGCTCTGTGGCATCAGTGTATCGCTTGTTTTGTTTAATTATTTATTTACGAACCATACAGCGATATTTTTCGAATAAGATTTTATTTATACCTGTTGGATAATTTATGACATTAAAGCAAATTCAGGCATTTATTACATACATTTTACAATAATATTTGACGTGTACCAGTCATACAATATACAACAAATGCTGTTTAAATAACATAATTGCCTAAAGCATTCATGTCCATAAATTAAGTTGAACTGGAATTAATGTTTTATCAGGTAACGTCAATTTACACAGGTTTTCGCAAATCGGGAGCCTTTTAAGTGGAACCTGATTCCCGTGATTGACACGAGTATTGATCAATCAATTAAAAGTTTCGCTTGTTTAGGCCAATCACAGAGCGCTCTGGGCGGGGCTTACGCGCGCCGTCCGCCAGCCTCTCCGTGTCGGCGGATTGTTGTTGTCATCAAGATGGAGTTCTTGTTGGGGAATCCGTACAGCACTCCCGTTGGCCAGTGCATCGGTGAGTTGGCGGCTTTTAATAGCTTCTTCTTTAATAGAATTGTGCTTTTATAATAGCTAATGGTCGATAGCCATCCACCGCTCGCGTTGAAATGCTTTAAAGTCGTGTATTAACTGGCAGCATCATACAGTCAGCACTGTTAGCTAAATTAGATGTTGTGCTAGCCTGCATCTTCATCCGGTGCAAACACACAGATGTTACTAGAAAACTCTATTAATTAGTTTTTTCATTATTGGGAAATTCATAACTAGAGAGTGAGAGCGTTTCGCCAGCAGGACTTAAAAGAGAAACTGAAGCCTCTGTCTGCTCTCAATGAGACCACCTTTTCTCTAACATTGAACATTTAGGACATTTATAACCTTTTATTTCATATTTCATGCTACTGACTTAGATTACACGGTTATCTCTGTCTGTATAACTCCTTTTGATTTGACTCAAAAGTTTCATACTTTGTTGTAATGCATCGGTTTGACAGTTAGTCATTGCGGTATTTTCATAATCATTACGTTTATTCAAATATATTATTTTTACATGTAGAATACCAACAAAGCCGAAGTAGGTTTACAACATTTGGACAATGATTAGACATATGACGAACAATAGAATCAACCAGAATAAAATATTAACGATTCTGCTGCTTACTTTAAAATATATATATATATATATATATATATATATATATATATATGTGATTAAATAATAATACATTTTAATCTCAATAATGATTAGTAAACATGAAAGCATTATTTATGTCAATAAATGCCTCTTAAATTAGTCTAATCTTTAATTTTTGTGTGAAATATACACAGTATGTATACAGCCGCTATCAAAAATATTCACTCAATATTTTGTACACTTTTAAAAATGATCATATTATTAATTAATAATATATTTTAATAACATATTTTATTATTAATATATTTTAACACAGTGTGACCGTTTTTTTTTTCACTTGTTGACAACTGGTATTCAGTTATAATAGCTTTCACTGATGGTCGACGTGTGATTTATTGATGAATCTGGAAACCGGTTTGCGTTGACATGTCTGGTCCTGAATTTGGTTACAAGCGCCATAAAGCAGGAGCGATCCAGTCATGTGACTTTTGATTCGTTGAGAGCGCAGGGTGTGAAAACCCGGTGCTCTTGTAGCGTCTTTAACCGCTGGGACTTGGCTTTCTCCTTTTTTTTTTTTTTTTTTTTTATTTTTTTAATACATGAGCGGTCACGCGAGCCAATCTACGTTCTTGCAGTTGCTTTGCATTTGGACGTGTTTGCGGCGTGCGCATTTGACTGGAGTTCCTAGGTAGCGTTGAAATCTGTGAGACCAGAATAAGTAGCATAACTTGCCTGCATCCTAAACAATGGTGTTCTGTATGCGTATGCTGCACTTTGGCACCGCGGTTTTAAACGCCACGTTTAGCTGATAGAATAGTTTCTGCTTGGTTTACAACTTAATTGTAAATACGGCTGGGCGATACGTCGCGCAATATACCGTAATTCAAGCCCAGATATGCACACGAAGTCTCTCTCAGCTGTCGCAGCATCGCAAGTGCGTAAGAGAGTGGATTGTATTATGGACACTGATTTGATTTCGGTAACAATTTGTGAACAGCGCCTTGCTTTTTCTCCTGCCCCCCGGGGCCTGGAGCTCATAAGTTGATCCTGCAGGTTCAGGATGTGCTGACCGCAGGACAACATCCTAACAGATGAGCATTTCGTTATGAGTCAGGTATTGTTTTTTCCCCCCATCGCTCAGCGCTTGTACAGAAGAGAAGGGCCTTCAGTTAGCTGAGGAGACAAAGTGGCAGCGGTGTTGTCGAATGGGCCGACTTGCGATTGCCGAAATTTTTATAAATGGCTATTTCCTTTTGAGCGCCGTTCAGCGGCTTCTTAAACACCGCTGATTGGCCAGTTGTTCAACGGATATGACTGCGATTGGCTACAGTGTCGGCAGATGCATAATATATCTGCACGTAGGTGGAGGGTTTCTTTACACGACGGCAAGTTTGTGAAGTATTATTATTAACTGTTTGAATAAATGTAAAAAAAAAAACATTCCTGTGACGCGAAGTTGTATTCCCAGCATCATTTCTCCAGTCTTTAGTCTCACGTCATCCTTCAAGGATCACTCTGATGTATCGAATGGAAACATTTTGGAAACCTTGACACAATTTTATGATATCTTGTTCAATAGAAACAGAGATAAATCAGTTTAATGAATTCTTGCCAAATAAATGCAGTAATTTACATAAAAAAAGATGTCTTCAGAAGCATCATCTCTGAAATAGATAAGGCTGTCAAAATAATAAAGTCAATGATGCAAAGAAAATAAAATGGAGATCCTTGGACCTTCTACCAGACTGAACCAGTATCACCGATACCGTAGTGTTTTAATATATTAGATTTATTACCGATTATTACTTGACTTGAAATGTCTTCCTCAAACATGTCTTGCTGTCATTTTGAGCTGTTTGTTAAAGTGGCGACGACAAGATTATGTTTGTCCTGAGAGAGATCGAAGGTGACGATGGTAAAAGTGTCGGGTCCCTCCTTTCAGACTCGGGTCTGAACCTGTCCCACCGAGGCATGAACATTTAAGGAAGGAAAACACGGACGAGGGCTTAATGAGGCTTCACATAAGTAGCTTTGGAATCTGAAGTGTTTGTTAAAGGGCCGGTAAAACGCACTTTCACACGTTCAGAGGCGTTTACGCTGTTAAAAAGTTGGATTCTCAGAGAGTATTTAGTGCATAGTTTTTTCGATCGTTGGTCTCGGCTATAAAAGATCCTGCTCACGAATAATTGCACTTAAAAGAACATAATATACGAGTGCGTACTGCGTATTTGTTTTATTTTACAAACACGTGCATGTAAGAGAAAAATATGTTTTTGTTTATTATATACATTTATATAAAAAAAAAGACACATTCATATATCATGTAAACAAATGCTTTTATTTCATCTGATGCTTGACCGTACTCGTTTTCAAGTATCTCGTCACTGATTTAAACCTCGTGATCTTAACATCGTTATTGTTGCTGACTAAAACAGAAACTATTAAAAATGGCATTGCAAATACACCTGGAAAAAAATATTCATCAAAATATTCATCAAATAAGTTAAAGTACTAAAATTACGCAAATTAAAACTGAACGGCTATAAAAAACAAACAAATGCAAATTAAAAGCACAGCAAAATTGCTAAATCTTGATTAAAAAAAATAAATAAAAATGTAAATAAAACATAACTGAAATATGAATAGATATTAGCATTCGATGAATAGTGCATTGCTTTCAGTTCATTCAGGGATGGATTCGATTAGAACATTAGAAGCATGACATTTTTGACCGGTTCATCAAGAAAGTGAATGAATCTGATGAACATCAGGAAGCGCTGCTGTGTACAGGTCTGGCTGTATACGGCCGTGCGGTGTTTGGCTGAGGTTGGTACGGCCGGTGCACGTGACCCAGCTGTCCCGAGCACTCGCTGTCTCCCGCCGCAGGGCTGCACTCGGACGTGTGTCCGCACGCTTTCTCTACCTGTCCAGCGCGCCATAGTGTCCGTTTCTCGCTCCTTGTTCATTTGCTCATTGCCTTCAGTCTTCCACTCCGCAAATCTTCTTGAGGAGATTACTGGAGGATTTCCCGTGAGAAGTTGCTCGGTTTGCTTTTGGAATACTCTAGGCTTGGTTCAAGTGAAGCCAAGTCGACAGCATTTGTGGGATAAGGCCGATTACAGCAGGCGCATATTTTCATCCTCTCTTTTTTTCCCTAATGAAAAAGCGAAAATGTAGATTACGTGGAAGTCGATGAGGATTTCAAAGCAGAAATGTGAATTCTAATATTATTGAGGCACTTGCATTAATTGTTCTGTTAAAATGAGTGTCAATTGAAGTTGTTTTATTTATTTATCTATTTTTTTTATTATGTTATAGTATTTTCGAAAAGTTTGGGATTTAAAAGAAATCTCTTATTCTTACCAAATTTATTTATTTGATCAAATATATATTGAAATTAGTAATGTTGTGAGATATTAAAGTAACTATGGTTTTATATTTTAACATATTTTAAAATTAACATATAATAAAATACACCATAATGTAAATGTATATAATATAATTGTATAAAATAATAATTATATAAAAAAATTAAATAACTTTTTTTTTTTTTCAGAAAAACTGGTTTGATTCTCATTTCTTACATTTCCTATTATTATCAGTATAATAAAATACTCCATTCATAGGCATTATTTTCGTTAAAATATTTTCTTTTTGGTTTCGAACATGAGCAGTCTTGGGTTTGGACGAAATTGCCCTTTTGTTCTTCTTCTTCTTTTAAGCTAATCATCTCAAAACGGCCACCTATCGAGAGATCAATATGGTGTACAATATGGTCATCCAGTTTTGCTTCAGTTGTAGCGAAGCGCTCTCCTTCCTCTTTCCCGCCACGCAACTCTCACGGTGAGTCTGCGGCTTTTTCGGACGACGTCTCCTCGACAACTCGACCCCCAGCCGAAGCCGGCGTGCCGCGGGACAGGAGAGGAAGACGAGCGCCGCTGTGAACCCTGCTCTCGTGTCCGGTGAGCGAGAAGACAGAAGCAGCAGTCTTCTCTCCGCCTCGTCACATCTGTCAGTTTGACAGAAGAGCAGCTCAGGGGTATGAATAAGGCATGAAGTATTTCCTGCGGCTCCGCAGACTACAGGAAGAGGCCTCACCCGGCCGTGAAAGCCGCGTCATGCTCCGGACGCTTCCCAGTTTGCAGAGTGAAAGTTCACTGGTGCTGCCGAGCTGATGTCCAGAGCTTTGCTCCGATTTTACAAGACACTTCGGTGCGGTTTGTGCATTTGAAGAAACCGCCCAAAAACGTTTGCTGAAAGCCTCGGGCCATCCGTGAGTTTGTTTCTTGGTTAGAAGCGATCGCGGTTATCGTAGACTTGAAATTGAACCGTTGCATGTTCTATATTTGGTTTGGTTTCGCATATGTGGTCAAGCCACCCTGTAGTGACTCAGATATAGTCAAACTTGGAAACGTAGGTGAACGCGGACTCGCTGTTTCCATCCAAAGTTACGAATCGGTTTTTCGAAAGCCTGCTGTTTGAGACCTGCGATTTCGGATCAGTCCATTGGTTTGTCCAGTTTTGCTGTCTCATGTCACATGTCTTTTTTGATACGCATTATAGGAACTTATTTGGTAAAATATAAGAAATTTATCCCATTTAGTTGAGTGCATCTTCTTTTTTTTAACGTGCATATGTACGATTCATGCGCATCTTGGCATTTCCATCCTGCATTAAAAAAAAAACATTTTGAAGAATTCCCCAACCCCATTGCCAGCTATTTTTTCTCATATCTACTCTTTTCCATTTGTAACACATTACTGAGCTCGTAAGCCACGTCTCAAATTTAGTTGCAAAATTTTGGTCCACATCAACAAAATTGTCTTCATCTCGTATTGATCTGCCTCTATTTGGTTGAAACCTAATATCGCAACAAGAGTGTCAGGAGGGAAATCAATATCAGCATGTTAAATCCCAATATTGCTCATAAAAATAGGTGGATGGAAATATAGCTAGTGTGTATTTCCATTGTTTATACGGCTGTTCATTGGCTCTTTGTTACTCATGTACACAATAAAAAGACTAAAAATAGAGCCCAAAGTATTGCCATAATGAAAGAATTTCCATGTTAAGGTTTCACAGATGTTTTACCTACAGTTTGGACTTTGCATTGCGTGTGTTTTGCTTTAGGGTTAATTGAAACGTCTGCAAACTTTTACCACGTTTTCCCCAGTGAGGGCTTTTCTTGATATTTTGGTTTCAGCGGTCTTGGTGCACTTAGCGAGAATTTTGTCAGGGCTTCAAATAGACACACTGGTTCAGATATATAGGCCTAGTTCACATATATATGCTCATTTTATTTTGACCGCTAATATGCATTTTAGGGTAAATCTAAATTAACTAACTAACAAACAGACGCATGCATCCAGTATGAATGAATGAATGAATGAACGATATGAGTAAGTTTTTGAGACCCCCCTTCTTGAGTCAGACATGTGTTTTAACGCAGCCTTGCTGAGCAGAATTCCTACAAAACATTATAAAATATTACAGATCCCAACTGGAACGATATGTATGAGTTGTGTAATTATTATTATCGTCTTTTCTTATTTTCGTTTAAAAAATGCCTGAAAATGTCACGGAGCAGCCGGCTAGTAACAATGATTTGACCTTTGAACCCTGGCTAACAAACAGACAGAGCCGTGTGAGTGGGCTGCATGCAACTCGTATTAGAAAACATAACCGTCTGCATTTATTTACTAATCATTTACTAATTCAGTCATAAGACAGTAACCAGCCACCCTTCCTCTTCTCATCTGATCACGTTAGTCATTGTTCGGCATAATTCATTCGGTCTTTTCAGTTATTATAGCTGTTTTTTGCTGTTTTCGGTTTGCCGAACATTCGGTCCATCCCTAATGCTGAATCTTTGCTCGTTTTTCATATTTCATTTCATTTCGGACTTTTTATTTCGCACGTGTTCTCGGAAACAGGCTGCAGCATAGAAAGCACATTTTTGCAGCTGCAAGCTGTACGAGAATCACACCCATGTTACTTCACGGCTAATTACAAAAGACCGGGTTTCATCACACTCTCCTCTAAAGGAGACCGTGATACTGAACCGGTGCTGGTCGGTTCTGCGTCGGAAAAGTACTCGCTGTCCTATTGCGCCTTTTCTAACTAAAAAAACACAATGGAGTTTGACTTGAAGCCTAGCAGCGAGGAAAATGACATCTGACAATGAAATAATCACCCAGGCCCGGTCAGTTCAGGTCAAGCCTCAGTAAAGCTCTTCTGCTAGACGCTGATCTTGTCCTATAGCGTCTCAGAAAGAAGTGTTGCATCTCTCATTTTTGTGACCGCGTTCCTTAAGTATCAGTGAGGTTGCACGCAGCTTACATTTTCATTTTCGATTTTATAATTTTTCTAACTTTGTTGTATCTTATCATTTTTATATATTTTTTTATATATATTTATATTTTTATTTATTTTATTTAATTTTTTTATTTTTTTAGTTATTTTAGAAAAGCCGGAACTAAAATTAAATCGAGAAAACAAATAATCCAGATTTTTAAAACTATCTTGTTTTTTATTATGTTAGTTTTTTATTACGTTTTAATTTAGGTTTTTTTGCAATTTTGTACCTAATCAAAATATCTCGGGCTCAGTTTGATCGAGGTGAATTGGAAATGAAATGCACGATGAAAAAAAAAAAAAACATGATTTTTGAAAACTGAAAAATCTGTTTTTGCTAATAAACCCGTCATATATTTGTTAGACTGACCGTGGGAGTGAACCGATTTTGTCTAATCCTCACTTTTTTTAGTTTGATTGTACGTGAGATGAGTCGGGGAGCAGTGAGATCGGGGTCATGTGACCGGCCGTGTGTTGCTGAGCCGCCGGGGATTAAGTGTTTTGTCTTGCGTGTGTTTGTTTGTGTCAGCGATTGAGACGACCTGCTGATCTGTGTGTGTGGTATGTTTCTCCCAGAGAAAGCCACAGATGGCTCCCTGCAGAATGAAGACTGGACGCTCAACATGGAGATCTGTGACATCATCAATGAGACCGAGGAAGGGTGAGAGACACACACTCCCACACACACTCCCACACACACACACACACACACACACACAGCGCCTGCTGATGACTCTCACTGACTCTTCTCACAGTCTCACAGCTCTGACATATATATATATATATATATATATATATATATATATATATATATATATGACATACATACCTATATATAGACAACATTAATTTTTTCCCTGCTTCATCGAAGAAATGGTGCGTGGTATTATTTGATAGTAGAAAATACAATGAAACATGATCAAAAATACAATGAAATATTACAATCCTTACAATCCAAATATTATTCAAGCGTTTTATTACGATTAATAAAATGTAATTTATTCTTGCAATGACACAGCTTTTTCCCCATCAGTACTCCGGTCTTCACTATGATATGCTGATTTGCTAAAGAAAAACTATTATGATTATAAATATATAGAAATTTATTTATGCGCAAGTGTGTATTTACATACTAAATATACAAAGCGCGCACGCATGTATTATATAAACAAAAACATTTATTTTGGATGCAATTAATCCCGATTAATTGTTTGACAGCAATTATAGTTTTAAGGTTTCCTTTATGAATAGGAAAAGCATTTTTTTTAATATTACAAATGCATTCGGTGTCATATTTGGTCGATTTAATGCAGCTTTTATAGATAAAACTATTAAATAATAATAAAAAAAAATCTTATTGACCCCAAAACTTTATAAAGGTGCTGTATGTAGTCAGGTAACAGTCACAAGCAGTCACAGTACAGTTTTATTTGGTAACTGTATCTCGGTTGATCGTTTGTGACTGGTTCACCTGAGATTAATGTTCATACCAGGTATACGCAGAGCCTTTTCAGAGTGCTGTTTATACTCCATATGATTCTTCACTCTGTCTGTTTCTCTCTATCTCTCTCTCACACACACACACACACACACACACACACACACACACACACTCTGTGGTCAGACTGGCACTACAGGCTAGTCTCTGTTCTGTGTGAGGGGAAAACAGTGCTCTCCTCTGTTTAGGCTGGGGTTTTTTTTATTGTTGCATTCAAAATTGTGGGTGTTTTCAAAAATGTAAACAATCTTCCTTGCTTTTTAACGATTCCTTTATCATTTGTGTAGATGCCTCTTCGAACGGATTATGCCAGATTAAGTGCACATTTGGACTAGAACAGTGTAGACTTACCGTATTGATAGAAAGCGTATTACTCAAATTGCCGGTCCGTTCTGTGTCATGCAGTTTGGATTTTCACTTCTGCTATTGGGTAATTCCCATAATGCAAGATAGTATTGCTGTAGTTCCTTCTCTGTGATCGACGTTTCTGCACGTGATGACTAACTTCCTTAGTATCCAGTAGGTGAAAAACAGTATGTAAAAATGTAGCTATTCATTAAAAAACCGAACCGGACTGATTCCAGTTTTTAGAGGATTTGTGAACAATGACCGCATAGCAAATTTTATTCATCTATATATTTTATTGGTTGCAAGGTACTTATTCAAAAGTAGTACTTAGCGAGCGAGTAGTATGCTATTTAAATCTGAGCAAATTTCCTTTTTAAGACAAGTCAGGCGGTATGGACATCCTCATGGCATTATCATAAATGCTAATTGCTTCTTTTAAATATGGTGAGATATTGAGCATAATTTCCCTATAATTCATTTTAACAATTAAATCGTCTCACGTTGAGTTCAGTTTTCAGTTGCCAATGTTGTTGTTCTTACTTATAAAGGCTCGGAGATATGGGAGCTTTGATCCCACCATGGGAAAAAAAACAACAAAGCTGGAAGTTGATGAACTTCCTGGCAATTAATTACAGTGTGTTTGTAAGAGGGCTTTCAGTAGTGGTGCTTTGGTGCTGTCTGGTCGGATTGAGTCTTTTAATTCCTATCTTGAGCTCACAGAGTGCTCTGCTTAATTGCATGTTATGATCCTAAATACTGATTGGTCGGTCCACTCATGCTGAAATGCACAACTCGAAAACACGAAACAATTTTGAACTGTAGCTACTTCTCGGCCATTGTTCAAATCCCAACGTCTGAGCAATACAACTGGAAATGGTCAATATGTTATACAGCTGCTTCTACAGAGTGTGTTCATATATGTAGCTCTAAGTCTGTCTAAGTCTCATGTCGTTCCAAACCCGTAAGACATTTGTTCATCTTTAGAACACAAATTAAGATATTCTAGATGGAATCTGAGAGCTTGCTGACCCTTCGTAGACCGCAAGACAATTGAAACGGTCGAGACCTAGAAATGTAAGGACATCGGTAAAATAGTCCATGTGAGATCAGAGGTTCATTTATTACATTATAAAACTACGAGAATGTCTTTTGTGCTCAAAAAAAAAAAAACCAAAATAAAAGATTTAGCAATTTCTTCTCCTCTGTGTCAATGGACCTATATATATATATATATATATATATATAAGAAAAAATAAAAATAATAATATTATTACACACAGACATATATATATATATATATATATATATATATATATATATATATATATATATATATATATATATATATATATATATGTCTGTGTGTGTGTGTGTGTAATAATATTATTATTATTATTATTATTATTTTATTTTTCTTAAAATACAATAAAAGAGAACAGTGGAGTCATTTAGAAAGTAGAGTATTTTTTTTTCCAACCAATGAATGCTGAAAACATTGACAGCCAATCAAAATTCAAAGTGTGTCCTGTAATGTTGACAGAACACAACTAAAACCTAAGCTTTAAATAAATATATTGTTAATTTCTGCTGTGCATGTGTTAGCGTTATAATTATTCTTGGTGGGAAGAAGCCTTTAAGCTGTTGATAAATCATCTAAACTGTGTGCTCTCACAGGCCTAAAGATGCCATGCGTGCGGTGAAAAAGAGGCTCAACGGCAACAGGAACTTCCGTGAAGTGATGCTGGCTCTTACCGTGAGTGACACTGTGCTGGACATTCACATAAACCCTTAATGAAGTCATAAAACGTCATAAATGAAGGTGGAGGAGCAAAATCTGGTGTTTAGTCTGCTGCTTTGCGGCGTTAATCGTTAATGACAGCTGAGTACTTTGTAAACCCCCCACCTTCAGGCATGCCTGAGGCTATTTTGAAATTTGAAGAAGGTTTTTGTGAGGATTTGAATGCATTAAGTTCCTGTTTTGTGTGGGAGCTTTAGCTTTAGTCTAAATAACCAGTAACGTTAGCTGCTTGTATAATTGTCTTTTCTAGGTTCTGGAGACTTGCGTGAAAAACTGCGGCCACCGTTTTCACGTCCACGTCGCCAATAGAGATTTCATCGAAGGCATCTTGGTGAAGATCATCACTCCGAAGACCAACCCTCCGGCTATAGTACAGGACAAAGTGCTGTCACTGATTCAGGTGAACTGAGTGAAGCGAACTTCCTCCTCCGCTCTTTCTTTGTTTCTGCAGTGAAACCACCACAGCATTTTCATTCAGAATGGGTGCGGGCTGGAAACTAGGTCTGATGGACTTGGTCTGTGAGGCTGCGTGGGATTGCATTAATTCTAGTTGACTGGAAGCCATTACTTAATCAGATTGACTCAGTTTAGAGTAGATCGCTGACAGCTTCCTTGATGGTATACAGAGCATAGCTGCATTTAACTGTCTCAAACCAATTGGTTACATTTTAAAATTGTTACACAGAATCGTCTTTATTTTATTTTTATTTTAGTTTTTGATTTGACAGTATTTCATCTATTTGTTTGCTTGACCCTCTAACTCTCTCGTGACTTTATATTCATTTAGCTATTTTTGTAAAAAAATGCCTTCCTGTTGGATAGTTCCACCTGAACCGATGGCCTTTCTCTGTCTTTGTGTTTCGGGCCCAGGCTTGGGCAGATGCCTTCAGGAGCAGCCCGGACCTCACTGGAGTCGTGCACATTTACGAGGAGCTGAAGAGGAAAGGAATTGAGTTCCCGATGGCAGACCTGGATGCTTTGTCGCCCATCCACACGCCTACAGCGGGTCAGAAACCGCACAGCTTCCGCCCACACCAGGCTCTTCGATACGATTTCGTTCATTTGGCTTCATTCTGTCTCGTTTGTCGTTCTAGGGTGTCCCAGAGGTAGATCCAGGCACGCACAAGTACAGAGCGTCTGCTCAGCCAAACGCGGCGTCTCAGACGGGCCCTACACCTGCAGCTGCCGCCACAGCTGACTTCAACCCCGCCCAGATCCCACCCGTATCAGGACCCATCACAGCAAACCCAGAGCAGGTCGCACACACCTCAGGATAGGCTTTGCTGTATTCAGTGTTAAGGCTGTGTTCAAACCCGTTCCAAAACCAATGAGCTGACTTACACTGCATCTTAAGATACCAAGATACCCGCAACAATCAATCTGGATGTCTACGGCAAACGCAAAGCGACATAACATTTCACTTCGCTGTCAGGACTTGGACTAAAACACAGATGAGCGTAGATTTTTCTGAATAATGCTTTACTGTGAATAAAGTTTGGGGCATTAAGCAAGCGTGCACTAAATTGGTCAAAAGTGACCGTAAAGACATTTATGTTTTTAAAAAATATTTAGTGTCAAAGCATCACGGTTTCCACAAAAATATTAAGCTGCAACTGTGTATTAAGAAAAGCTTCTTAAGCAGCAAATCAGCATTTTAGACTGGTTTCTGAAGGGTCATGTGACGCTGAAGACTGAAGTAATGATGCTATAATATTCAGCTTTGCATCACAGGAATAAATTACGTCTTACAATATATTCTCGCAGTTTCTTTTTAAATTTGCGTAAAATATTCGGACAATATTGCTGTTTTTGCTGATGTGGAAGCGTTTTGTTTGTGTGTACAGATCGCAAGGCTGAGAAGTGAGCTGGACGTTGTGCGTGGGAATATTAAAGTGATGTCGGAGATGCTGACAGAGATGGTGCCGGGCCAAGAAGACGCCTCTGACCTCGAGCTACTCCAGGTCGGAGAGTTCTCCCCGGCGTATAAACAACGCCGTATTTTTACTACAGAGCAGCTGAACACCAAATGAAATCCAGCTGATCTGTGGTCTAGCATTGTTAGCTTAGCTTTCTCGGACCTCTGCGGTGCTCATGTTGGCTTTATGGGTTCTAATCCAGCATGCAACTTCCCGTCCTCCTTTCTTCGCCACAAAAATGTTCGTGTTCTTAATAGAGAACATAGATATTTTCAATCTAAACAGCACCACCAGAGGGTGTAGCGATACAGTGTTTTAAAACAGACAAGCAGCTCATCCACCGCACGTCTGTTCTGTGCGTTGTGTAGGTTTGTACTGTACTTTCTCTACTTGTCCGTAATGATCTCGACTGCATGTTGTGCGTCAGGAGCTGAACAGGACGTGTCGAGCCATGCAGCACAGAGTAGTGGAGCTCATCTCCCGCGTGTCTAATGAAGAGGTCACCGAAGAGCTGCTGCACGTCAACGATGATTTAAACAACATCTTCCTGCGTTACGAGAGGTGAGAAGACGTGTCCGTCAAGTTTCTCCCGCCTGCCTTTATCGCGGCTCTCGGAGGAAGCTCTGACTTCACTCCGCTCAGGTTTTCGCTTTGATTTCCTGCCCTTTGCTTTGGAGCAGAGCGCACAGGGTCTGAAAACGCGTTCACGTCTCTTTCATCTCCATCGTGTTTTTGATCTTTCACAGGTATGAGAGATACAGAGTAGGCAGAGCAGCACAAAACAACGGGGTGAGTTTGATACTGCAGTACTGTCTTCTTAAAATACTGTAATGTTTGTCTTTTATTTGTTTGTCTTTGTTGAGTATTTTATTGTTTCTTGTATGGTATACACATATGTCCTGTGATTAATATGTGTCTGTTAATTGCATGCTCATGTTTTTTTTTGTTTTTTTACGTTATTTTATTTCCTTGTTTGCATGATGCTTAGCTGAGAGAGGCAAGTATAATGCATCTCTGTTGTGTAGATGTGAGTGAAGTGGAGTGGTAAATCATGGCTGACTGTCTCTCAATTTTATAGCCTTTCCATAAAAAAAAGTATACTCCTCTCCTTTGTATGTGAATTTGCAGGTTTCTTACATTTCATTTTAACGAATGTTATTAACATAAAAAGTATGGTAAATCAGGATATATAAATATTACTATTATTAAAGTATGTTAAATAAAATAATAAAAAAAAATATATATATATATATATATATATATATATATATATATATATATATATTTATTTTGTTGGATATGATTAATTGCATTAGTGCTATCAAATGATTAATTTTGATTAATTGCATCCAAAATTTTCCATCTAAAATGTTTTTTATTTATTTGTTATGTACAGTGTTGGGAGTAACGCATTAGAAAATTAATGAAATATCAGCACGGTTCTGTCAGTCAGATGCACATGAGAGTTGCATGTGTTACTATAAACACTTTTCTTGCAGAATTATCACTGGCTGGTAGAAAGACAAACATCAGTTACATAGACATTTTTACCTGAAAACTAATATACGTAGGTGGGCCAAAGGTGTTAGAAGGGCTTAGAAGAAATGTTGTGCGTCTCAGATCGACGCGCGGTGGCGTTTCATTACGAATCAGTGTTTCTTAATCGATGATTCAGTGAGCCATCAATCTGAGCGAATCCACGAACGACTGCCATATATATGTGCTCGTAACAGGTGAAGCAAAGCGAGTTGCTTTGATTCTGATTGATAACCAAGCGTGTATTGTGAATGCACAGGTCCTGAATGAGGCTTCAGAGGAGGATAATCTAATAGATCTGGGTCCTGCTTCTCCAGCAGTGGTCACTCCTCGAGGTCAGCACTACACCCACTCGTACACCCACATCCACCCTTCAGCCCGCTCCCCTGCTCCTGCTGCAGCGTCTCTCTCCACGCAGCTTGCTGGACTCGGTGAGGGCCTCCGCAGCGCATCCTAATTAGGATAGCAACATGGATTAAATACAGCCAACGAACCTTAAAGTCAGTTGATTTAAATCCATATTCATAAAGTATAAAGTAATCAACGCCGTGATTTCCTTCTGGTAGATGTGGGGTGCAGACAGCGTCAGCGGCACTCTCAGCTCTCTGAGCGCTCACAACCCTCAGGACGACTTTGACATGTTCGCCCACACCAGGTCCAGCTCTCTGGCGACCAGCGCAAAAAGTGAGTGCCATTTCCACACCGCTACACAAACAAACCACAAAAAAAAAAAACCAACATCTCCAAACTATCCTCTCTGCTTACTTCCAGCGTTAAATATGAAGAACCTCAGGCTCTGGTGGGCCTGGCATCCGCTTTGGACATCAGACAGCAAAATGCCACTGGGGTGAGTTTCTTACAGCATGGGTATTAATGGTGATGGTGTGATCACTGCATGTTAATACTTAGCAAACCTCGTTGTTTCTCAGAAGGTGGGAATCGCGCTAATTTGAATGGCAAATTTAACCCATTTCTTTGTCTTTGCATGCCATTGTCACTCGGCATTAAATGCTCTTGTTCTTCCTGTGAGGTCTTCATGAAAGAGTATTAGTTGCCGCCTTCATGAGACTATATATAGTGCTACGTATATTCCTTACAAAGTACCACTACAAAAATTGTTGCTGTAAGTAAAATGTGATATTTTGAATTAGCCACCGTTAAATATAATGGCATTATAGTTGTTCTGAGTGTCTAAAGGCACAGAGCCGTCTCTGGGGTGATAACTTAAACTGATGTTTGTACCATATATTGCACATATCAGTACTTTTTGTAAGGACATTGCCCCAGTGACAGCTTTGTACTGTACCTTTTTTTTTTTGTGTAAGGGGTCAGTGACAAATAATGGTGCCTGCTATAAAGAAAAACTAGATCTTTGTCATTGGCCACACCACAACATAACACAACATTTTGAGAACATTAGATATTAAAGCACTATTTTATAAGGTTTTCATTCTTTTTAAAGGTATAGTTCACCCAAAAATGACTCTCTATTTGATTCATTAATTACTCACCTCAAACCTGGGAAGGCGTTCGTTCATCTTCTGAACACAAATGAAGATGTTCTTGATGAAATCCAAGAGCTTTTTAACCCAGAAAGGTAGTAATGACATTGTTAAAATAGTCTGTGTGACATCGGAAATTGTTGACTGGCGTTATTTATCATTTTCTTTGCACACAAAATGATTCTCATAGATTCACGAAAGTAAGATTGAACCCGATGGCGTCACATAGAAGAATATTTCAACAATGTCTTTGCTACCTTTACGGCGTCACAGAAAGCTCTTGATTTCATCCAAAAATATGAAGGGGAACGAAGGATGGGCTTGGGTTTGGAAAAAATGAGGTGAGTAATCAATTACAGAGTTTTCATTGTTGGGTGAACTATCCCTAAGAAATCAATTCCTTCAATGAGGCTTTTTCCCATTATGAAATAAGGACAGTTTTATCATCTTGACAAAAAACCCCTTTGAATTTAATTACAATGAATTTAAACTGAATTCACATGTGATCGTCATCAGTCAAGTGGTGTGTTCAAATTATCGTGTATCGTTTTATATTTATTCATGAATAAATGCATACATCTAGGTACAAAAGGAGCACCAGCTCTTACATATGATCCTTATTATTCTGTTAGAGGTGTTTTTGAGCAAAGTATTGTTATGAAATCTTTGAGGGATATTAGGAAATCGTTATAGACCGATTGTATCTCTGGTTCCAGACATATGTAGAAATCATCAAGGTTACATAACGGACGTGGTTTCGAGGTGCACCTCATAGCAATCAGCCCATGGGTCAAAGTTTACACCTTTTTCCCTCTTTGTTTGTTTGTTTCTCCCTCCATCTACCTTAGTTCATTGACTCGGAGTTACTTTCCCTTGCCTTAAATGACACCCGCTCCAGTTCTTCTGAAGATGGAGGTCTATATGTGTTTGTGGTGGGTGCTTTGTTCTTCTTCTTCTTCTTCTTCTTCACATCTGTAAGGTGTTTTCTGTTGTTGATTTGCTTGAATGTAAAAGGTCCTAACGCTGAGTTGGAGCCCATAGACAGCTGGCTCATTACCCAAGGAATGGTGAGGGATTTCACCCAGAACCACTGCTCCCCACGTGTCCACCCGTCCGTCCACTCAGCCCTGGCCTGCGCTCTCCATCCCTCGCCTCCCACCACCACTTCAAAACATACCCACAGTAAAGGGGAGAGGCGCTCCAGTGATCCTGATCTGATCACGCTCGGAGGAGATCAGCCAAAACACGAAAAATCTGGTTTTATTTACCCGTCCTCACGTCGTTCCAAAGTTCTGTGCCGCTGCTTTTCCAAGAAAGCGTCTCTTTTCTCGTGAGATTTTATAACGACAACCGCTTTCAAACTCCGCAGAAGCGCTATAAAGGTATGGAGCGCAGCCGGTCCGGGTTAAATAAGTAAAAACTACATTCGTTTTATCTGGAGGAGAATGGATTTTTGGCTGATGAGCCTTAAATTGAAAGCTTCACCCAAAAAAAAAAAATGAATGTATTCACCCTCAGGCCATCCAAGGCGTGGATGAGATTTGTTTCTTTATCAGAACAGATTTGATGAAATGTGGCATTCGTTACTTTCTGCAGTGAATGGGTGCCGTCAGAAGATCGGCAAACATCACAATAATCCACAGGCGGTCCACACCAGTCCAGTCCATCAATTCACTTCTTCTGAATTAAAAGCTGTCTTTTAGGAAACAAATCCATTATTCAGACTTTTTTTTTTGGCTATATTTGTTGTGTGTCCACAATATAGATTCGCTTTTTTTTTTTACAAACATGCAGCTGTTCATGTTAACTGATGGACTGGAGTGCTGTGGATTATCGTGGCCACGTTTTTATCAGCTGTTTGGACTCTCGTTCTGACGGCACCCATTCACTGCAAGCACCCATTGCTGAGAAAGTCACGATTTTTATTTTACATGATGGAAACACGGCCTCTTTTCCTTCAGAATCTCTTGAGTGGCTCTAGGGCCGTTTCTTAGCTCTTCTCTTTGCTCTGTTCCTTTTACTGTGAATTTCTTCATCACCCCATTTACATTGTTAAATCACAGGTAGGAAACCCCTACTTTTTTTTTCAGTGAAAAATCAGTAGATTTCATCTCATCCGTTTCATTTCTAGCTAGACCCTTGCTGGTCTTTAACACAAATTAACAGAATTAAAACCGGCCCTGCTCTCATGGAAGGTTCCAGAGGCGTTCACACTGATAAAAGTTTCACACTGTAAAAGTTCCTAAGAAGTCAATCGTTTTTATCGAGGGCTGCTGATTCCAGGTAACATGAGCAGCCGTGACTGTTAATGATGCGGTGTGTGGATGTGTCGGGGTGCAATAAAGTTTAACTTCAGCAAATAATCTGCAATTCCAATAAGAAATTAGATCAAGTCTCCTACAGGAGATGTTAGGTTTAGTGTTCAGCCCATCAGTAACATTAGGCACACCTTACATTGAAAAAATGCACTACTGTTCAAAGGGTAGGGTTTGTAGGAAGTTTTTATGCTGTCTTTATTTGACTGAAAACATAAAAAAAAAAAAAAAAAAAATTAGTGTATGTGTGTGTATATATATATATATATATATATATATATATATATATATATATATATATATATATATATATATATATAATTTTTAATTATTAGTCTTCAGATCCTTCAAAATCATTCCTGATAGTTAGTATCAATGTTGAAAATATTTGTATGGCTTAATATTTTGTAGTATTTTTTCCTCTCGAATCCATTTAATGAATACATTTTAAAGAACATTTGAAATAGAATGTTGTGCAATGATAGAAGCATATTAAGTGTCTGAAGAATCCAATATGATAAATAAATCTTACTGTCCTCAAACTTCTGAATAGTAGTGTGAGTAAAGTCGCTGTCAGGTGTGAGTAGGCTTTATGCCGCCCTGCAGTCTCTATCACTTCTATGCTGATCGTTGCCATAGAAATATTAATTCACTATACTTAATCAATGAGTCTTCTTCACATTTGTAGATTAAACTTAATCAAAATAAATTAAAGAACTCTGGCACTAATAATATGTATCGAATGCATATTTTATTTACATATTTTATTACTATTATATTGTTGTTTGGTTGCTTTGTGTCGCCTCCGCAGCGAAAGTCATTGGCTCAAATATGTTCATTAAAGCAAGGTAAATAAAAACATTTAGCCTATATTTAATAGATAGAAGAAATGTCATTATTTTTCTGTGATTCAAGCCTTGATTTTTTTTAAATAATAATACAATAATGTAGCAAAGTGACTATCACCCCAATTCAATGCGATTAGAGGGAAGCTGCCAAAAAACATCGCTTCCCCTGATTAAAAGAGTTTTGTCACTTAGTCATGTCTCTGCTCTTGACATAAACGCTTTCATTCATTCATTCTTCAGTGTCTTTCATTTTTTCACACAGCATGTGTAAAGTAGTTAATTAGCCTATGTGCAAGCTACAGTGTGTGTGTGTGTGTGTGCGTGTGTGTGTGTGTGTGTGTGAGCCAGTGAGAGAGTCGTAGCATGCGCGTTTTGCCTGTTTGACTTTCGACAGTATTTTTTCTGTTGTTGTTGTTTTCCTAGATTTCTGGCATTTATTGTTTGTGCTTTGTTTGTCGTGCCTTTTGTTCTCTTTCATACTTTGGGGGCCTTTTGGTTTGTTCATGAGCTTGACTCATAGATCTCGTGAGGTCAAGAGTCTCTTTCTGTCATGATGACATTGAGGAGTGCTCTGTGTCGATGTGGTGAGATTTCTTACCTGATTTCATTTGTTTCACGGTACATCACGGCCGCCGTGCCGTAGGCCGCTCACAATCGAAATGCTGTCTTTCTACCGCAGTAATACTATTTCATCGTTTCTGTCGTTCATTATATGCCATTGGCCGAACATAATTAGATGACGCAAGTGCTGGGTACAAGGTTGTTCAGATGTTATCAGAGAGTGTTGTTGAAACGAATGTTAGTGAAGCTGCCGCCGATGCTTTTTCATTCACAGTTAAGGTCGTCATCTACGGTCACTTGCACATATTCAGATACATCACAGAAAGTCAATGTGATAGACGCCTGCAGTTGGGGAATTACAGAGCTGAGCGAAATACGTAACCGACATGCTTCAGCTTAAGCAGCCATTTATTTCCAACACAACACTCAGGGCAAAGCCGATCCACAGCTTCTTCGTGCGAAGCAAATTACAGCTTATAATGTGCCGGGGAATCATTTCTATTTAAATGCATCTAATAATTCCTGAAAATATATATTTAATACACGCATTTTCGCAAAGTATGAAAGCAGAATATTGATAATAAGAAGAATAATTTATTAACAGTAGCTAGAAAGCATTTAGAGCTTATCACGCACATTCAGTAATGATGAGAAAAAGTTGGTGAATAAATTGTATTTTTAACACAGTTTCAATAGAGGTCTCATTTAAATTTCATAATTTCAGCTGTATTTTTTTATCAAATAAATGTAATTTTGCGCTTACAACATAAAAATATTATCACACACATGGAGTCGCAGTACCATACAGCTGATGGCAAATTGTAAACAGCAGAGCCTTAGTTCGATTCCTCATCGGTCAGGTCGCAACATAATTCACCGAAATGTGGCTCACTTCACCGTTTACCGGTTACGCCGCATTTGTCGTATCGTCGCTTTCACTTAGTTACGCACTTCTGGCGTTACGTCATCGCTTCCCGACATCGACCCATTGTCATAATAATGCGGAAATTCATTACGCATTACGCACCTTCACTTAAAATGTCCTCTCAGGCAAAGCCCAGCCGAGCGGTAGGTGCTTGTTGAGTTTTCGAGCGCCCCCGAGGTCATCATTTCCCATTCTTTCACTTCCTCTCACAGAGCAGAAGAGTGTTTCCAGGAAGGAGTTTCCAGCAGGCTGCACTGGTTTTAGAGTTTATTTGTTATCTGTGCATGCTGATAAATAGTCTTGTTCATTCAAAATAAAAACGTTGTTCACAGATACATTGTGTATTAAGCTGCAGATAAAATACTATATTTTCACAAGATTTAAATAAAATGTTGTGTTTATTTACATGCGTTAATTGCACTACAAAGTTTGCTTGCGTAGTTTATGTGTGTGTTTTGGGTATGTTTACATGCATATATATATATATATATATATATATATATATATATATGTTATTAATTATATATTTATAAATAATAATAAAAATATATATATATATATATATATATATATATATTTGCTTTATAAATATATATATATATATATATATATATATATATATATATATTTATTTATAAATATATAAGGTTATATATATATATATATATATATTATTTATTGATACAGTATATATATTTTCAGTAAAATATTTACATATGAAATATATTTATTTAACGTAATATAAACGGGCAGATGCATGTAAATAGTTTATAATGAGTAAATGTCTTGACATCACTGATTAAATTCAAATATTAATTATAAAAATATTTATAATATTCATATTTATTAATAATCGTTCACTTTCGTTTCGACAATAGATTTAATTTTATGACACAATCTTCTTCAGGAGTTCGATTAAAAGTTTTTTGAGAGCGGCTGGCACCAGTCTGGCTCTCGCCGAGTTTCCGCCGCATGTCGAAGAGACACGCAGACGAGACAGAAACATTCTTTCCTCAAAGGCTTCTCCCCGCCCTTTATACCAGCGCACGCCCACTCGCCACGTAGCGTCCAGCTTATAATGCGAGATTCTGAGCTGCTAATACATGTAAGCCGCAATGACTTTAGAGAGCTTTCGCCAGCCACTCCTGCTCCACAATCGCCAAATAAGAAGTATTTATCGTTGCTAACGATTAACGCTTAAACATTCTCGCGAGGTGTGAGCCGGAGCGGTTGGGCTGTGGGGATTCAGTTCGCCCTGCGGTAAACACAGACTTCACAGTGAGCACTGCTTACAGGTCGCGTCATATACCGCGATCACGTGCGAGTCATTGTGCCACAGAAGACAAAGCTGCCGCCGCTGGGCAGCTTGCATGGTGCCGCAAAAAGCGGTTTTACGTAGCAGTTGGGCACTGCCGAGCACGCCTGTACTCATTCAGTGCCAGAAATGTTTGGCCTTGGTGGTGATGAGGATTACCGGAACATTCTGTTTAAACACCGTATACTTCATCTCAAAATCAACAGAAATATTTGATTTGCGCAAAAATCAGCCAACATTGCGAACAATAATAATAATAATAATACGCATGTTTATTATTCATTGAAATAATAATAAATATTTTAATTATAATTGTTCAATATTAATAATGATAATAAAATTATAATAAATATTTCAATACTAATGATAATAATATTATTTTAGTTGCACATTATTATTATTATACATATTTATTATTATCAATGTTGAAACTGCTTGGTAGAAATTATGTTATTATTTTTTATTTTATTTTGTTTTAAATAGAAAGTTATTTTAATAGTAATGATATTTCCTTCACAACATTGTTTTATTGTAGCTTCTTTTTCAAAGAGTAAGAGACTTAAAAATTCAAATAAAATTGTGTTCATTAAAGCTATTAATATTTGCAATTCACTACACAAATTTCTGGCCCTCACATACAGAAGTTTATGCAAATACAGTCATTTCAGCCTCAGCTCTGGTCATGAAACAGCTTACAGCACATTTCTTCATAAATTGTAGCCTCGGCTGCAGTTCAATAAGCCTGTTTAATGGGCTATTTGTTAACGGTTAGAAATGAACGTGATATTTAGCTCGCTTAATACCGCTAGACGACCAAGAATTATATTGCTCAATGCTTGTAAACATGGACCACACGCATACAAAAACAAATATGACATACACAAAAAGGGGTGTATAGTACTTAAAGTTTGTTACAGGTAAAAATGAACAAATTATTAAACAGCGCACCATGCGCCCCTCTGTGCTTGTCACCGCACGCTTAGCGCGCATTAGGCTTTCAAGGGGACCGGGCCGCTGTTTCAGTCATAACGGCTTCCTTCGGGTTTAACATGTTGCTGTCACAACACTTTCCTATTAAGAGAGTTTCTTCACTGCCCATGCATAGCAGCAATAGCAGTCGGGTCAGCGCAAGTATTTGAACGGCGTCTCAACGCATGCCTAACGATAAGCGGCTTACCACTGCCAGCTCAGCAAACCTCCGTCGCTCCTACCGGCAGCGCGTACGCTTACTGAATATGGGCGAAAGCAGGTTACGTAAATTGCTTGAAAATGAATAGCAGCGCGAAATTGAAATCAATACAGCCGTTTACGATGGTTGGCGGTCGCAATACCGACGAGCAGATTACCGTTACCCAGACTTGGCGCCAGTCTCCGTTTTCGCTTCCAGCTTTCAATTATCGCGAGAAGAAGAAAGCGCCAGGCCTGCCAGCAATATTCGGCTTGTTTCGACCGAGGGCTCGCTTCATCGCGCGCAAGCTGCTATTCGATTAACCGTTTTAAATGAATGCGTTACGCGAGCATTAAAACCACCATTTCGATTATTTGACATTCATAAATGTTTTAAATGAATGATGAAATGTAATAAATTTTCTTTTATTGTCAGATTTATCGCTTGTTCAAACTATTTTGTTGTGCGAGCTCATTTGCTTAATGCAAGATTTATTATTTTATTAAGACAAACACGCATTTTCTTTCTTTTTACTTTTTAAATACTTATTGTATTTCTTCGTGCTCAAAATGCTTGGTGCTTTGGAGTGATAAATATTTCTCGTTTATATTTATTGTTTATTAGACGCTGACTGCTTTAAAAGCATTTCTTAAAGTTTATTTTCATTTGTTCACTAGCGTATTTAAGATATTTAGTGATACACCTAATTATTAACGCCATTGTAAGTTTTTGGATTGATGACGAGTCTCACAAGAGCAACCACAAATGTCGCGCGCTAGCTGCGTCCTTAATATATAGTTCGACAAAACAGTCATCACGAAAGTGAGCAGCCAGAGCACGCCAAATAAAGAACAAACGGTAACTGGCACGCCGCCCGTAGCAGTTGGGGAGCTTCGTAGGCGTTGTTTAAAGTCTTAATCGTCGACAGGCAGTAGCTGCCGAAATATTACTATAATGGAAGCTCTGATTTCCCAAGAGGTAACGCCAGAACAGTCAAAGTTTTTTCTCAGCAGTATTTCCACGACCATTACCAGTTCGTTGATATTAGGAGGAATTCAGAGATATATGACTCTTCTATTTAGTCGATCAAACCATCATATATATATATATATATATATATATATATATATATATATATATGATGGTTTGATTCGACCTAAATAGAGAGAATTTACATGTCTCTGAACTCGCATATAATATCAACAGACTGGAGGTGAAGTGGGTCAGTGATCGAGAGTAACACCACTGCAGGAAAACCGGCTGAAATCCTGAAACACGGTTATAAGTGATTCAAGAGTCCAGAGGCCTCGGTCGATTCTCCGTGAAGTTTTTCAGCAGTTCTGCCAGCAATGCCATCGGGCGGCTAAAGAGACTTTGAACAACGTGACGTTAATATTTTCCCAAAATACAACTCAAGCTGCAGACGACGCGTAGTTCTCGCTTTGTTCTTATTTGCTTGCATTTGTTAGTATTCCACCGGGAATGTTTGGTTTTGTCAGACTATAACGCATATTAGCGTTTTAGCTAAACGCACGGCCATTTTGTGAGTTATGCTTAGACTTCCGGTAGCTTAGCCCAAGGTCAAAAACACAGTAGCGTTAATAATTAAAGGTGATCACGCTTAAAAATATCTTAAATCTTCGCTGAAAAGGTGGATAAAAATAGAAAACTTAAAACTTTAAAATTAACTTCGTAGTAGTTACGCAATACAATAAAAACAATAAATATAAAACGTAAATGTTTTATCACCCAAAGCACCCAAAGACGCTTTAACTGAACTCAAGAATACAAGGCATTAAAAAAAGTAAAAAAGAAAAAGTCATTGTTTGTGCTATGTCCTAATAACCACACGGGGGAAATGTTTGATTGAAGCAAAATGAATCACTTTAATAAAATAGTTTGGATTAAACGATAAATCTAACAATAGGAAAATTTGATACATTTCATCATTCTAAAATACATTTAAGACATTATGAGATAAATAATCAAAGAGTTAAGACTTTTAATATCGTGATGGCAACATTCATTTAAAGCAGTTAATCCAAATAACGCTTTACACCGATGGAAGCAGAGCCCTCCAGTCAGAACAAGCCAGATAGGAGCAACATAGGCCTAACGCTTTCTTCTTCTCACGGAGTAATTAGAAAGCTAAAAAACTAAAACAGACAGCGCAAGTCTTTAAGATTAACAGTAATCTGCTCATGCCAATACATTACGGCATAACCATCCTTCAAACAGCCCTTGGCCATTATGATTTCAGACCACGCTGTAATTTCATTTCAAGCAGAACCGCAGTAACCTGCTCCTTATATTCAAGTAGCGTATACCCTCCAGTGTTTTGCTGCCGATTTACCGTATTTAGGAACGTATTGAGGCCTGCTGGAATATCTGGCAAACCCAATTTAAGCCTTGCCATCGCTAGACGCTTAACGCTTGAGGTTTTTTTCCAGTTTAAAATGCATCACGCTGACCATGAAGCTGTTAAGTTTATTTTGCATACAAGACCGGCGAAGAGCTTCCTCTTGTCGGAAGACAGCAGCGCCGACGCCGTAGCATGATTTAAACGAAGAGCCGCAGTAGCTACTGGGGTGAAAACAGCTTAGCGGTCCCGCTAAGCCCTGAAAGAGCACGCCGCTTAAAAAGATCTTGACAAAACATAAAAGAGGGACGCAATTAAACATTTAGATAGTTTGTTTGTTTTTTACACCAAAGTTAATACAAACTTTAAGTACTATACACACTTTTCATTGTATATACATATTTTTTTTGCATACGCATGGATACATATTTTACAAAAGCCGTTAGGCTAATATAATTCTTGGTTAGGTCTAGCTTAGTATTAGGACGGCTTAAATATCCGCTCATTTCTTAACTTCGTTAACAAATCCGCCCATTTTTAAACGGGAAGCTGACATTTAAGATGCAAGCCAGGGGCGGTTTTATGAAGAATGTCTGTCGTATTTCATAAACCCCAAAACAAAGGGAATTTCTGAAATGATATATTGCATCGCTTTAAATATGTGGAGTCTGTATGTGAGCCAGAAGTTTATTATGAGTGAATTATAAATGTGTAAACGCTTTTAGCAGACTTTGGGGTTTTATTTAGTTTTTAAGTCTCTTACTCTTTGAAAGAAATACAATAAAACAGCAATATTGTGAAATATCATTACTATTTAAAATAACTTTCTATTTAAAAACAAAATAAAATAAAAATAATAACTGCAATTTCTGCAAAACGGTTTTCAACATTGATAATAATAAATATGTATAATAATAATAATGTTAAAAACAGCTGAAAATATTATTATTATCATTAGTGTTGAAATATTTATTATAATTTTATTATCATTATTAATAATGTTGAACAGTTATGAAGAGTTAAAATATTTATTATTATTTTCAATGTCGGAAACAGCTAAACATATGTACGATGCATTATTATTATTATTATTATTGTTCACCAATGTTGAAAACAGTTTTGGCACAAATCTAAATATTTCTATTGATTTTGGGATGAAATATGCAATTTGTTTTAAACAAGAATGTTCCAGTAAATCCTCCATCACCACCAAAATTAGGATGCATTTTTCCTATTTTTGGATCATTAAATTGCATTTGGCGGACGCTTTAAATGCCCTCGAACGGTGCCTTTAAACCGTGAAACCGCTTTTTTGCTTGCTCGCAAAAAAACCTTTAGCGACGAAAAACACTTTTTATTCTTCTGTCTTTGGTAATCCGCATACGATCACGAATATGGCGGCTGCCGGCCTCATAAACGGGAGTCTCTCGCCCCGAGTGAGATCTAATGTTTACCACAGAGACAGACTGAATCCCACAGCCCAACCGCTTCGACGCCTCACCTCACGGAATGACAAGAGCGTTAGTCCGTTAACGAACGATAAATACTCTCCATTTGACGCATTATTAGACAGGAGTGAAAGCAGCGAGTTCTCTAAAGAGAATCATTCTGGCTACATGTGTGCTTAGCTCAGAGTCTGCAAGGTTACCAAGCTGGATGCTCACAGTGCAGGGGGGGTATTAGACGATAACATCAGCGGGTTGTAAAGGGACGGCAGAGCGCTGGGAATGTTTCACAAGGCAAAGAGATTGTCCTCCGTCTGCTGTGTCCTCTTCGCCGCCGCTGGGGGCCGGGCTCATGGGGGAGCCAGCGGTGAGGCCTGGTCTGCAGCTTTGGCCCGCTTCCTCCAAAAAAACTTGTCGAACTCTGAAGAGACATTATTATAAGATAAAATTAAATCTATTTGATCGAAACGGAATGTGAACTTGATTAATTGGTAAATATGATACGGTAGGCTTTTTTTTTATAATTAATGCAAATTTAATCAGTGATGTCAAAACGATTTGCATACATTTAGAAACTATTTACATGCATCTACACGCTTATATTTAGACGTTAGAAATAAATATATTTCATATGTAAAAATATTTTACTGAAATATATACTGTATGTGCGTATATATATATATAGAGTATATATATATATATATATATATATATATATATATATATATATATATATATATATATATATATATATATATATATATATATATATATATATATATATATATATTTATAAATAAAAACAAAACGTGAATGTAAGCTGTGCATTTTTATACACAGCAATACACAGATATTATGTGAACAAAAACGCTTTATTTTGGATGAGATTAAGAGATATTTCCGTAACGCATTTGATAAGCAGGTAAATCCTAAAACCACCGCATCCTTCACTCTGACTCCTTCCTCGCCTCTTCACCTTTCTGTGAGAGGAAGTGAAGAGAATGAAATGATCGACACTCAGAGACCAGTCAACACAGACTCAACAAGCACCTACCACTCAGCTGGAAAAGCACTTTACAGAGGGACATTTTTGCAGAAACAGAGGTGCACATGTACGTGATGCTTCCTTTATTATTTATGACAATAGATCAGTGTCGGGGAGCGATGACATTAACTTAACCAAGTGTGACAATAGTTAAGCTGTTATAGTCTGACAACACGGGCGTGTGACTATTCGCTTATTTCTTTAGTGAAGTGATTTTATTTCAGTGAATATGTCGGTTCTGTATTCGATGAGGATCGGATTTAAAAAAAAAAAAAAAAATCTACTGTTTTACAGATTTGCCATCAGCTGTATGTAAATTTACACTACCGGTCAAAATGTGTGCTTGATAATATTTTTAATGTTTATGAAAGTACCAAGGTTGCATTTGTTTGATAAAAAAATACAGCAAATTTATGAAATTTAAAATAGTTTTCTATTGGAATATGTGTTAAAATCTAATTTATTCCTGTGATGCAAAGCTGAATTTTCCTCATCATTACTCCTTTTTTTAGTGTCACGTGATCATCTAGAAATCGCTCTAATATGATTAATAAAATTATTCTTCTTATTATCAATGTTCATGTTGCTCTGCTTCATACTTTTGCAGAAATTATGATATTTAAATATATATTTTCAGGATTATTATGCTCATTTAAAATAGAAATGGTTCCTGACATTATAAATGTGTTTGCTGTCACTTTTGAAGGAAATATGGATCAGCTTTTTTTTTTTTCTTCTACAGTATTATGACTAAATAAAGTATTGGCTGCTTAAAAGCAAACATGGCTCAGTTTTACATCAGAACAAATTTCCTTCGAGATTCTGAATCCTGTGTAGTTCCCCTCAACACTGTTCATCGGACGCATATCACATTTATTGACTACGCGTTATCTGAGTATCGGTACAAACACGACTTCGTAAGATGACGATAACAACAGATGAAGAAAGCATCCGCGCCAGCGAGCTGCAACATTCGACAACAACACTCCTCTGTGCATCTGAACCAACCTAACGCCGCAGCTTTACAACAGTTCATCCCTAGTTAATGTTCATTAGCGCCACGCGACTGAGTGGCGTGATGATGGACCGACAAGGTGATTGGTGGAATGAACGATTAGTATACTACCGAGGTAGAAGACAAAAAAAGACTCGTTAAATGAAAGCGAGTAGCACGACGACGACGTGATGTTACCATGGAAACAAAAACAGAGAGAATGGAAATCAAGGTAAAGAAGTCTCACCACATCGGGCACAGAGCCACTCTCAATGTCATCCATGACAGAGGACTCATGATACGGGATCTATGGAGCAAAGCCATGGACAAACCAAAGACCCCTCAAAGCCACGAAAGAACAAAAAAAAAAAAAAAGACCTCGACAAACAAAAACACAAACAATAAAATCACCAGAAGGTCTAGGAGAAAATAACAACAACAGAAAATGCAATCGAAGCCAAACTGAGCTAAAACACGCATGCTATGCCTTCTCTCACTCACACACACACACACACACACACACACACACACACACACACACACACACACACACACACACACACACGTGGCTTGCACATAGAGCTGGAGCAACACTGTTTCACATGCTGTGAGGGTGAAAATGAAAAGACACTGAAGGAATGAATGAATAGAGAAGCGTTTATGATCAAGAACACAGGATTGTGGTGGAAAGACTGCGTGACAGAAGCTCTTTAATCAGAGCTTGATGACAGCGGCACAAGAGCCCTCTACAGTCGACATTATGGACAGGATTGGTCGTACTTTGTACATTATTATTATTATTATTTAAAAAAATCAAAGGCAAGATCCACAAGAAAGTGTGACATTTCTTCTATCTGTTAAAAATCAAGGTAAATGATTTATTTACCTGTATGAAATTTGTTTTGTGGACATATTTTAATTGCAGAAATGAATGACTTTCCTTTACTTAGAGTGACGAGAGACATCACAAAAAGCAGCCAAACGATAATATAATAAAATATATAAATAAAAAATATGCATTCATTCATATTTATTTAGTGCCAGGTTATATGTTCGGTTATTTTGATTAAGTTTAATCTACAAATGTGAGAAGAGGACTCATTCGGATTAGAATATAGTGAATTAATGAGGTGAGGAGGAGAGTTTTTCTGTGTGACGGTCAATAGAAGTGATAAGACACGGACGGCATAAAGCCTGCTCACACTGACAGCGACTTTACTCACACTACCATTCAGAAGTTTGGGGACAGTAAGATTTATTTATCATATTGGATTCTTCAGACACTTAATATGCTTCTAATATTGCACAACATTCTATTTCAAATGTTCTTTAAAATGTATTCATTAAAAGGATTCCGAGGAAAAAAATACTACAAAAATATTAAGCCATACAAATATTTTCAACATTGATACTAATCTATCAGAATGATTTTTAAAGGATCTGAAGACTAATAATTAAAAATTATATATATATATATATATATATATATATATATATATATATATATATATATATATATATATATATATATATATACACATACACTAACTACACTTTTTTTTTTTTTTTTTTATATGTTTTCAGTCAAATAAAGACAGCATAAAAACTTCCTACAAACCCTACCCTTTGAACGGTAGTGCATTTTTTCAATGTGTTGGGTGTGAATGTTACTGATGGGCTGAACACTAAACCTAACATTCTCCTGTAGGAGACGGATCTTAATTTCTTATTGGAATTGCAGATTATTTGTTGAAGTTAAACTTGTTGCACCCCGACACATCCACACACCGCATCGCCAACAGTCACGGCTGCTCATGTTACCTGGAATCAGCAGCCCCGATAAAAACGACTGACTTCAGGAACTTTACAGTGTGAAACTTTATCAGTGTGAACGCCTCTGGAACCTTCCATGAGAGCAGGGCCGGTTTTAATTCTGTTAATTTGTGTTAAAGACCAGGTCTAGCTAGAAATGAAACGGATGAGATGAAATCTACTGATTTTTCACTGAAAAAAAAAAGTAGGGTTTCCTACCTGTGACTTAACAATGTAAATGGGGTGATGAAGAAATTCACAGTAAAAGGAACAGAGCAAAGAGAAGAGCCAAGAAACGGCCCTAGAGCCACTCAAGAGATTCTGAAGGAAAAGAGGCCGTGTTTCCCATCATGTAAAATAAAAACGTGACTTTCTCAGCAATGGGTGCTCTGCAGTGAATGGGTGCCAC
This sequence comes from Puntigrus tetrazona, assembly GCF_018831695.1. Lineage (NCBI taxonomy): Eukaryota > Metazoa > Chordata > Actinopteri > Cypriniformes > Cyprinidae > Puntigrus > Puntigrus tetrazona. Next base: position 25,925,488 of record NC_056701.1, read on the forward strand.
AGAACGAGAGTCCAAACAGCTGATAAAAACGTCACGATAATCCACAGCACTCCAGTCCATCAGTTAACATGAACAGCTGCATGTTTGTAAAAAAAAAAAAAACGAATCTATATTGTGGACACACAACAAATATAGCCAAAAAAAAAAGTCTGAATAATGGATTTGTTTCCTAAAAGACAGCTTTTTAATTCAGAAGAAGTGAATTGATGGACTGACTGGTGTGGACTGCTTCAGGATTATTGTGATGTTTGCCGATCTTCTGACGGCACCCATTCACTGCAGAAAGTAACGTAATGCCACATTTCATCAAATCTGTTCTGATAAAGAAACAAATCTCATCCACGTCTTGGATGGCCTGAGGGTGAATACATTCATTTTTTTTGGGTGAAGCTTTCAATTTAAGGCTCATCAGCCAAAAATCCATTCTCCTCCAGATAAAACGAATGTAGTTTTTACTTATTTAACCCGACCGCTGCGCCCATACCTTTATAGCGCTTCATGGAGTTTGAAAGCGTTGTCGCTATAAAATCTCACGAAAAGAGACGCTTTCTTGGAAAAGCAGCGCACAGAACTTTGGAACGACGTGAGGACGGTAAATAAAACCAGATTTTTCGTGGTTTGGCTGATCTCTCCGCAGCGCATCAGATCAGGATCACCGAGCGCCTCCCTTTTACTGTGGGTATGTTTTAGTGGTGGTGGGAGGCGAGGGATGGAGAGCGCAGGTCAGGGCTGAGGGACGGACGGGTGGACACGGGGGGGACAGGGTTCTGGTGAAATCCTCACCATTCCTTGGGTAATGAGCCAGCTGTCTATGGCTCCAACTCAGCAAGTAGGACCTTTTACATTCAAGCAATCAACAAATAGAAAACACCTTACAGATGTGAAGAAGAAGAAGAAGAAGAACAAAGCACCCACTCACAAACACATAGACTTCCATCTTCAGAAGAACTGAAGCGGGTGTCATTTAAGGCAAGGGAAAGTAACTCCGAGTCAATGAACTAAGGTAGATGGAGTGGAGAAACAAACAAACAAAGAGGGGAAAAGGTGTAAACTTTGGACCCATGGGCTGATTGCTATGAGGTGCACTCTCAAACCACGTCCGTTATGTAACCTTGGATGATTTCTACATATGTCTGGAACTAGAGATACAATCGGTCTATAACGATTTCCTAATATCCTCAAAGATTTCATAACAATACTTTTGCTCAAAAACACTCTAACAGAATAATAAGGATCATATGTAAGAGCTGGTGCCTTTTGTACCCAGATGTATGCATTTATTCATGAATAAATATAAAACGATACACACGTATAATTTGAATACACCACTTGACTGATGACGATCACATGTGAATTCAGTTTAAATTCATTGTAATTAAATTCAAAGGGGGTTTTTTTGTCAAGATGATAAAACTGTCCTTATTTCATAATGGGAAAGCCTCATTGAAGGAATTGATTTTCAAGGGATAGTTCACCCAACAATGAAAACTCTGTAATTGATTACTCACCCTCATTTTTTCCAAACCCAAGCCCATCCTTCGTTCCTCTTCATATTTTGGATGAAATCAAGAGCTTTCTGACGCGAAAGGTAGCAAAGACATTGTTGAAATATTCTATGTGACGCCATCGGTTCAATCTTACTTTCGTGAATCTATGAGAATCATTTTGTGTGCAAAGAAAATGATAAATAACGCCAGTCAACAATTTCCGATGTCACACAGACTATTTTAACAATGTCATTACTACCTTCTGGGTTAAAAGCTCTCGGATTTCATCAAGAACATCTTCATTTGTGTTCAGAAGATGAACGAACGCTCTTCCAGGTTTGAGGGTGAGTAATTAATGAATCAAATAGAGAGTCATTTTTGGGTGAACTATACCTTTAAAAGAATGAAAACCTTATAAAATAGTGCTTTAATATCTAATGTTCTCAAAATGTTGTGTTATGTTGTGGTGTGGCCAATGACAAAGATCTAGTTTTCCTTATAGCAGGCACCATTATTTGTCACTGACCCTTTACACAAAAAAAGGTACAGTACAAAAAGCTGTCACTGGGGCAATGTCCTTACAAAAAGTACTGATATGTGCAATATATGGTACAAACATCAGTTTGGGTTATCACCCCAGAGACGGCTCTGTGCCTTTAGACACTCAGAACAACTATAATGCCATTATATTTAACGGTGGCTAATTCAAAATATCACATTTTACTTACAGCAACAATTTTTGTAGTGGTACTTTGTAAGGAATATACGTGAGCACTATATATAGTCTCATGAAGGCGCAACTAATACTCTTTCATGAAGACCTCACAGGAAGAACAAGAGCATTTTAATGCCGAAAGTGACAATGGCATGCAAAGACAAAGAAATGGGTTAAATTTGCCATTCAAATTAGCGATTCCCCACCTTCTGAGAAACAACGAGGTTTGTTAAGTATTAACATGCAGTGATCACAATTCATCACCATTAATACCCATGCTGTAAGAAACTCACCCCAGTGGCATTTTGCTGTCTGATGTCCAAAGGATGCCAGGCCCACCAGAGCCTGAGGTTCTTCATATTTAACGCTGGAAGTAAGCAGAGAGGATAGTTTGGAGATGTTGGTTTTTTTTTTTTTTTGTGGTTTGCTTGTAGCGGTGTGGAAATGGCACTCACTTTTTATGCGCTGGTCGGCCAGAGAGCTGGACCTGGTGTGGCTAACATGTCAAAGTCGTCCTGAGGGTTGTGAGCGCTCAGAGAGCTGAGAGTGCCGCTGACGCCTGTCTGCACCCACATCTACCAGAAGGAAATCACGGCGTTGATTACTTTACTGCTTATGAATATGGATTTAAATCAACTGACTTTAAGGTTCGCTATTGTATTTAATCCATGTTGCTATCCTAATTAGGATGCGCGTGCAGAGGCCCTCACCGAGTCCAGCAAGCTGCGTGAGAGAGACGCTGCAGCAGGAGCAGGGGAGCGGGCTGAAGGGTGGATGTGTGTACGAAAGTGGGTGTAGTGCTGACCCGAGGAGTGACCACTGCTGGAGAAGCAGGACCCAGATCTATTAGATTATCCTCCTCTGAAGCCTCATTCAGGACCTGTGCATTCACAATACACGCTTTGGTTATCAATCAGAATCAAAGCAACTCGCTTTACTTCACCTGTTACGAGCACATATATATGGCAGTCGCTCGTGATTCGCTCAGATTGATGGCTCACTGAATCATCGATTAAGAAACACTGATTCAGAATGAAACGCCACTGCGTGGTCGCATCTGAGACGCACAACATTTCTTCTAAGCCCTTCTAACACCTTTGGCCCACCTACGTATATTAGTTTTCAGGTAAAAATGTCTATGTAACTGATGTTTGTCTTTCTACCAGCCAGTGATAATTTGCAAGAAAAGTGTTTATAGTAACACATGCAACTCTCATGTGCATCTGACTGACAGAACTGTGCTGATATTTCATTAATTTTCTAATGCGTTACTCCCAACACTGTACATAATAAATAAATAAAAAAACATTTTAGATGGAAAATTTTGGATGCAATTAATCAAAATTAATCATTTGATAGCACTAATGCAATTAATCATATCCAACAAAATAAATATATATATATATATATATATATATATATATATATATATATATATTTTTTTTTTATTATTTTATTTAACATACTTTAATAATAGTAATATTTATATATCCTGATTTACTATACTTTATGTTAATAAATATTCTGTTAAATGAAATGTAAGAAACCTGCAAATTCACATACAAAGGAGAGGAGTATACTTTTTTTATGGAAAGGCTATAAAATTGAGAGACAGTCAGCCATGATTTACCACTCCACTTCACTCACATCTACATTGGAATAGAGATGCATTATACTTGCCTCTCTCAGCTAAGCATCATGCAAACAAGGAAATAAAATAACGAAAAAAAAAAAAAAAAACATGAGCATGCAATTAATAGACACATATTAATCACAGGACATATGTGTATACCATACAAGAAACAATAAAATACTCAACAAAGACAAACAAATAAAAGACAAACATTACAGTATTTTAAGAAGACAGTACTGCAGTATCAAACTCACCCGTTGTTTTGTGCTGCTCTGCCTACTCTGTATCTCTCATACCTGTGAAAGATCAAAAACACGATGGAGATGAAAGAGACGTGAACGCTGCCAGACCCTGTGCGCTCTGCTCCAAAGCAAAGGGCAGGAAATCAAAGCGAAAACCTGAGCGGAGTGGAAGTCAGAGCTTCCTCCGAGAGCCGTTAGATAAAGGCAGACGGGAGAAACTTGACGGACACGCCTTCACCTCTCGTAACGCAGGAAGATGTTGTTTAAATCATCGTTGACGGCAGCAGCTCTTCGGTGACCTCTTCATTAGACACGCTGGAGATGAGCTCCACTACTCTGTGCTGCATGGCTCGACACGCCCTGTTCAGCTCCCTGACGCACAACATGCAGTCGAGATCATTACGGACAAGTAGAGAAAGTACAGTACAAACCTACACAACGCACAGAACAGACGTATGTGGATGAGCTGCTTGTCTGTTTTAAAACACTGTATCGCTACACCCTCTGGTGGTGCTGTTTAGATTGAAAAGATATCTATGTTCTCTATTAAGAAATCACGCAACATTTTTGTGGCGTAAGAAAGAGGACGGGAAGTTGCATGCTGGATTAGAACCCATAAAGCCAACATGAGCACCGCAGAGGTCCGAGAAAGCTAAGTTAATCATGCAGACCACAGATCAGCTGGATTTCATTTGTGTTCAGCTGCTCTAGGTAAAAATACGGCGTTGTTTATACGCTCGGGAGAACTCTCCGACCTGGAGTAGCTCGAGGTCAGAGGCGCTTTCTTGGCCCGCACCATCTCTGTCAGCATCTCCGACATCACTTTAATATTCCTGACGCACAACGCCCAGCTCACTTCTCAGCCTTGCGATCTGTACACACAAACAAAACGCTTCCACATCAGCAAAAACAGCAATATTGTCGAATATTTTACGCAATTTAAAAGAAACTGCGAATATATTGTAAGACGAATTTATTCCTGTGATGCAAAGCTGAATATTATAGCATCATTATTTCAGTCTTCAGCGCCACATGACCCTTCAGAAACCAGTCTAAAATGCTGATTTGCTGCTTAAGAAGCTTTTTCAATACACAGTTGCAGCTTAATATTTTTGTGGAAACCGTGATGCTTTGACACTAAATATTTTTAAAACATAAATGTCTTTTACGGTCACTTTTGACCAATTTAGTGCACGCTTGCTTAATGCCCCAAACTTTATTCACAGTAAAGCATTATTCAGAAAAATCTACGCTCATCTGTGTTTTAGTCCAAGTCCTGACAGCTAAGTGAAATGTTATGTCGCTTTTGTTGCGAAAAAAAGCTTCCAGCGCTTGCGTGAGACATCCAGATTGATTGTTTGCGGTATCTTGGTATCTTAAGATGCAGTGTAAGTCAGCTCATTGGTTTTGGAACGGGTTTGAACACAGCCTTAACACTGAATACAGCAAAGCCTATCCTGAGGTGTGTGCGACCTGCTCTGGGTTTGCTGTGATGGGTCCTGATACGGTGGGGATCTGGGCGGGCTTGAAGTCAGCTGTGGCGGCAGCTGCAGGTGTAGGGCCCGCCTGAGACGCCAAGCTTGGCTGAGCAGACGCTCTGTACTTGTGCGTGCCTGATCTACCTCTGGGACACCCTAGAACGACAAACGAGAGCAGAATGAAGCCAAATGAACGAAATCGTATCGAAGAGCCTGGTGTGGGCGGAAGCTGTGCGGTTTCTGACCCGCTGTGGCGTGTGGATGGGCGACAAAGCATCCAGGTCTGCCATCGGAACTCACCCTTTCCTCTTCAGCTCCTCGTAAATGTGCACGACTCCAGTGAGGTCCGGGCTGCTCCTGAAGGCATCTGCCCAAGCCTGGGCCCCAAACACAAAGACAGAGAAAGGCCATCGGTTCAGGTGGAACTATCCAACAGGAAGGCATTTTTTTTTACAAAAATAGCTAAATGAATATAAAGTGCGAGAGTTAGAGGGTCAAGCAAACAAATAGATGAAATACTGTCAAATCAAAAACTAAAATAAAATAAAATAAAGACTGATTCTGTGTAACAATTTTAAAAATGTAACCAATTGGTTTGAGATAGTTAAATGCAGCTATATGCTCTGTATACCATCAAGGAAGCTGTCAGCGATCTACTCTAAACTGAGTCAATCTGATTAAGTAATGGCTTCCAGTCAACTAGAATTAATGCAATCCCACGCAGCCTCACAGACCAAGTCCATCAGACCTAGTTTCCAGCCCGCACTCCATTCTGAATGAAAATGCTGTGGGTGGTTTCACTGCAGAAACAAAGAAAGAGCGGAGGAGGAAGTTCGCTTCACTCAGTTCACCTGAATCAGTGACAGCACTTTGTCCTGTACTATAGCCGGAGGGTTGGTCTTCGGAGTGATGATCTTCACCAAGATGCCTTCGATGAAATCTCTATTGGCGACGTGGACGTGAAAACGGTGGCCGCAGTTTTTCACGCAAGTCTCCAGAACCTAGAAAAGACAATTATACAAGCAGCTAACGTTACTGGTTATTTAGACTAAAGCTAAAGCTCCCACACAAAACAGGAACTTAATGCATCCAAATCCTCACAAAACCTTCTTCAAATTTCAAAATAGCCTCAGGCATGCCTGAAGGTGGGGGGTTTACAAAGTACTCAGCTGTCATTAACGATTAACGCCGCAAAGCAGCAGACTAAACACCAGATTTTGCTCCTCCACCTTCATTTATGACGTTTTATGACTTCATTAAGGGTTTATGTGAATGTCCAGCACAGTGTCACTACGGTAAGAGCCAGCATCACTTCACGGAAGTTCCTGCTGCCGCTGAGCTCTTTTTCACCAAAAGACGCATGGCATCTTTAGGCCTGTGAGAGCACACAGTTTAGATGATTTATCAACAGCTTAAAGGCTTCTTCCCACCAAGAATAATTATAACGCTAACACATGCACAGCAGAAATTAACAATATATTTATTTAAAGCTTAGGTTTTAGTTGTGTTCTGTCAACATTACAGGACACACTTTGAATTTTGATTGGCTGTCAATGTTTTCAGCATTCATTGGTTGGAAAAAAAATACTCTACTTTCTAAATGACTCCACTGTTCTCTTTTATTGTATTTTTAAGAAAAATAAAAAATAATAATAATAATAATACACATATTACACACACACATTACACACAGATAGATATATATATATATATATATATATATATATATATATATATATATATATATATATATATATATATATATATATATATCTGTGTGTAATAATATTATTATTTTTATTTTTTCTTATATATATATATATATATATATATATAGGGTCCATTGACACAGAGGAGAAGAAATTACAAATCTTTATTTTGGTTTTTTTTTTTGGAGCACAAAAGACATTCTCGTAGTTTTATAATGTAATAAATGAACCTCTGATCTCACATGGACTATTTTACCGATGTCTCTTACATTTCTAGGTCTCAACTGCTTTCAATTGTCTTATGGCTCACGATGGGTCAGCAAGCTCAGATTCCATCTAGAATATCTTAATTTGTGTTCTAAAGATGAACAAATGTCTTACGGGGTTTGGAAATCGACATGAGACTTAGACAGACTTAGAGCTACATATATGAACACACTCTGTAGAAGCAGCTGTATAACATATTGACCATTTCCAGTTGTATTGCTCAGACGTTGGGATTTGAACAATGGCCGAGAAGTAGCTACAGTTCAAAATTGTTTCGTGTTTTTCTTAGTTGTGCATTTCAGCATGAGGGACCCACCAATCAGTATTTAGGATCATAACATGCAATTAAGCAGAGCACTCTGTGAGCTCAAGATAGGAATTAAAAAGACTCAATCCGACCAGACAGCACCAAAGCACCACTACTGAAAGCCCTCTTACAAACACACTGTAATTAATTGCCAGGAAGTTCATCAACTTCCAGCTTTGTTGTTTTTTCCCCCCATGGTGGGATCAAAGCTCCCATATCTCCGAGCCTTTATAAGTAAGAACAACAACATTGGCAACTGAAAACTGAACTCAACGTAGAGACGATTTAATTGTTAAAATGAATTATAGGGGAAATTATGCTCAATATCTCACCATATTTAAAAGAAGCAATTAGCATTTATGATAATGCCATGAGGATGTCCGCCGCCTGACTTGTCTTAAAAAGGAAATTTGCTCAGATTTAAATAGCATACTACTCGCTAAGTACTACTTTTGAATAAGTACCTTGCAACCAATAAAATATATAGATGAATAAAATTTGCTATGCGGTCATTGTTCACAAATCCTCTAAAACTGGAATCAGTCCGGTTCGGTTTTTTAATGAATAGCTACATTTTTACATACTGTTTTTCACCTACTGATACTAAGGAAGTTAGTCATCACGTGCAGAAACGTCGATCACAGAGAAGGAACTACAGCAATACTATCTTGCATTATGGGAATTACCCAATAGCAGAAGTGAAAATCCAAACTGCATGACACAGAACGGACCGGCAATTTGAGTAATACGCTTTCATCAATACGGTAAGTCTACACTGTTCTAGTCCAAATGTGCACTTAATCTGGCATAATCCGTCAAGAGGCATCTACACAAATGATAAAGGAATCAAGTAAAAAGCAAGGAAGATTGTTTACATTTTTGAAAACACCTACAATTTTGAATGCAACAATAAAAAAAAACCCCAGCCTAAACAGAGGAGAGCACTGTTTTCCCCTCACACAGAACAGAGACTAGCCTGTAGTGCCAGTCTGACCACAGAGTGTGTGTGTGTGTGTGTGTGTGTGTGTGTGTGTGAGAGAGAGATAGAGAGAAACAGACAGAGTGAAGAATCATATGGAGTATAAACAGCACTCTGAAAAGGCTCTGCATACCTGGTATGAACATTAATTCAGGTGAACCAGTCACAAACGATCAACCGAGATACAGTTACCAAATAAAACTGTACTGTGACTGCTTGTGACTGTTACCTGACTACATACAGCACCTTTATAAAGTTTTGGGGTCAATAAGATTTTTTTATTATTATTTAATAGTTTTATTTATAAAAGCTGTTATTAAATCGACCAAAATATGACACACTCAATGCATTTGTAATATTAAAAAAATGCTTTTCCTATTCATAAAGGAAACCTTAAAACTATAATTGCTGTCAAACAATTAATCGATTAATTGCATCCAAAATAAATGTTTTTGTTTATATAATACATGCGTATCGCGCTTGTATATTTAGTATGTAAATACACACTTGCGCGCAAATAAATTTCTATATATTTATAATCATAATAGTTTTTCTTTAGCAAATCAGCATATCATAGTGAAGACCGGAGTACTGATGGGGAAAAAAGCTGTGTCATTGCAAGAATAAATTACATTTTATTAATCGAATAAAACGCTTGAATAATATTTGTTTTAGGATTGTAATATTTCGCAATATGTTTCATTGTATTTTTGATCAAATAATACACGCGGCCTTGGTGAGAAAAAAACATTGTTGTTGTCTACTAAGGTTGTATATACAGAAACCATTAACACCATTTCTTCGATGAAGCAGGGAGAAAAAAAATAATAATAATAATAAAATATATATATAGAGATATATATATATATATATATATATATATATATATATATATATATATATATATATATATGTCAAATGTGTGAGACTGTGAGAAGAGTCAGTGAGAGTCATCAGCAGGCGCTGTGTGTGTGTGTGTGTGTGTGTGTGTGTGTGTGTGTGTGAGTGTGTGTCTCTCACCCTTCCTCGGTCTCATTGATGATGTCACAGATCTCCATGTTGAGCGTCCAGTCTTCATTCTGCAGGAGCCATCTGTGGCTTTCTCTGGGAGAAACATACCACACACACAGATCAGCAGGTCGCCCCAATCGCTGACACAAACAAACACACGCAAGACAAAACACTTAATCCCCGCGGCTCAGCAACACACGGCCGGTCACATGACCCCGATCTCACTGCTCCCCGACTCATCTCACGCACAATCAAACTAAAAAGTGAGGATTAGACAAAATCGGTTCACTCCTACGGTCAGTCTAACAAATATATGATTTGGTTTATTAGCAAAAACAGATTTTTCAGTTTTCAAAATCATGTTTTTTTTTTTTTTTCATCGTGGCATTTCATTTCCAATTCACCTCGATCAAACTGAGCCTCTAGATATTTTGATTAGGTACAAAATTGCAAAAACCCAAATTAAAACGTAATAAAAACTAACATAATAAAAACAAGATAGTTTTAAAAATCTGGATTATTTGTTTTCTCGATTTAATTTTAGTTCCGGCTTTTCTAAAATAACTAAAAAAATAAAAAAATAAATAAAATAAATAAAATATAAATATATAAAAAAATATATAAAATGATAAGATACAACAAAAGTTAGAAAAATTATAAAATCGTAAAATGAAAATGTAAGCTGCGCATGCAACTCTCACTGATACTTAAGGAACGCGGTCACAAAAATGAGAGATGCAACACTTCTTTCTGAGACGCTATAGGACAAGATCAGCGCCTAGCAGAAGAGCTTTACTGAGGCTTGACCTGAACTGACCGGCCCTGGGTGATTATTTCATTGTCAGATGTCATTTTCCTCGCTGCTAGGCTTCAAGTCAAACTCCATTGTGTTTTTTAGTTAGAAAAGGCGCTAATAGGACAGCGAAGTACTTTTCCGGACGCAGAACCGACCAGCACCGGTTCAGTATCACGGTCTCCTTTAGAGGAGAGTGATGAAACCCGGTCTTTTGTAATTAGCCGTGAAGTAACATGGGTGTGATTTCTCATTACAGCTTGCAGCTGCAAAAATGTGCTTTCTATGCTGCAGCCTGTTTCCGAGAACACGGGCGAAATAAAAAGTCCGAAATGAAATGAAATATGAAAAACGAGCAAAGATTCAGCATTAGGGATGGATCGAATGTTCGCAAACCAAAAACAGCAAAAACAGCTATAATAACTGAAAAGACCGAATGAATTATGCCAACAATGACTAACGTGATCAGATGAGAAGAGGAAGGGTGGCTGGTTACTGTCTTATGACTGAATTAGTAAATGATTAGTAAATAAATGCAGACGGGTTATGTTTTCTAATACGAGTTGCATGCAGCCCACTCACACGGCTCTGTCTGTTTGTTAGCCAGGGTTCAAAGGTCAAATCATTGTTACTAGCCGGCTGCTCCGTGACATTTTCAGGCATTTTTTAAACGAAAATAAGAAAAGACGATAATAATAATTACACAACTCATACATATCGTTCCAGTTGGGATCTGTAATATTTTATAATGTTTTGTAGGAATTCTGCTCAGCAAGGCTGCGTTAAAACACATGTCTGACTCAAGAAGGGGGTCTCAAAAACTTACTCATATCGTTCATTCATTCATTCATTCATACTGGATGCATGCGTCTGTTTGTTAGTTAGTTAATTTAGATTTACCCTAAAATGCATATTAGCGGTCAAAATAAAATGAGCATATATATGTGAACTAGGCCTATATATCTGAACCAGTGTGTCTATTTGAAGCCCTGACAAAATTCTCGCTAAGTGCACCAAGACCGCTGAAACCAAAATATCAAGAAAAGCCCTCACTGGGAAAACGTGGTAAAAGTTTGCAGACGCTTCAATTAACTCCTAAAGCAAAACACACGCAATGCAAAGTCCAAACTGTAGGTAAAACATCTGTGAAACCTTAACATGGAAATTCTTTCATTATGGCAATACTTTGGGCTCTATTTTTAGTCTTTTTATTGTGTACATGAGTAACAAAGAGCCAATGAACAGCCGTATAAACAATGGAAATACACACTAGCTATATTTCCATCCACCTATTTTTATGAGCAATATTGGGATTTAACATGCTGATATTGATTTCCTCCTGACACTCTTTGTTGCGATATTAGGTTTCAACCAAATAGAGGCAGATCAATACGAGATGAAGACAATTTTGTTGATGTGGACCAAAATTTTGCAACTAAATTTGAGACGTGGCTTACGAGCTCAGTAATGTGTTACAAATGGAAAAGAGTAGATATGAGATAGCGGGTAAACCAAAGAGTTTTCTGCAGATCTGGAGGTCCTTTTGAAAAAATAGCTGGCAATGGGGTTGGGAATTTTTCAAAATGTTTTTTTTTAATGCAGGATGGAAATGCCAAGATGCGCATGAATCGTACATATGCACGTTAAAAAAAGAAGATGCACTCAACTAAATGGGATAAATTTCTTATATTTTACCAAATAAGTTCCTATAATATGTATCAAAAAGACATGTGATATGAGACAGCAAAACTGGACAAACCAATGGACTGATCCAAATCGCAGGTCTCAAACAGCAGGCTTTCAAAACCGATTCAGAACTTTGGATGGAAACAGCGAGTCCGCTGCTTCACTCCACGCTTTCCAAGTTTGACTATATCTGAGTCACTACAGGGTGGCTTGACCACAGATATGCGAAACCAAACCAAATATAGAACATGCAACGGTTCAATTTCAAGTCTACGACGATAACTGCGCGATCGCTTCTAACCAAGAAACAAACTCACGGATGGCCCGAGGCTTTCAGCAAACGCTTTTGGGCGGTTTCTTCAAATGCACAAACCGCACCAAGTGTCTTGTAAAATCGAGCAAAGCTCTGACATCAGCTCGGCAGCACCAGTGAACTTTCACTCTGCAAACTGGGAAGCGTCCGGAGCATGACGCGGCTTTCACGGCCGGGTGAGGCCTCTTCCTGTAGTTCTGCGGAGCCGCAGGAAATACTTCCATGCCTTATTCATACCCCTGAGCTGCTCTTCTGTCAAACTGACAGATGTGACGAGGCGGAGAGAAGACTGCTGCTTCTGTCTTCTCGCCACCGGACACGCAGAGCAGGGTTCACAGCGCTCTGCCTTCCTCTCCTGTCCCGCGCACGCCGGCTTCGGCCTGGGGGTCGAGTTGTCGAGGAGACGTCGTCCGAAAAGCCGCAGACTCACCGTGAGAGTTGCGCGGCGGAAAGAGGAAGGAGAGCGCTTCGCCACAACTGAAGCAAAACTGGATGACCATATTGTACACCATATTGATCTCTCGATAGGTGGCTGGAGATGATTAGCTTAAAAGAAGAAGAAGAACAAAAGGGCAATTTCGGCCCAACCCCAAGACTGCTCATGTTCAAAACCAAAAGAAAATATTTTAACGAAAATAATGCCTATGAATGGAGTATTTTATTATACTGATAATAATAGGAAATGTAAGAAATGAGAATCAAACCAGTTTTTCTGAAAAAAAAAGTTATTTAATTTTTTTATATAATTATTATTTTATACAATTATATTATATACATTTACATTATGGTGTATTTTATTATATGTTAATTTTAAAATATGTTAAAATATAAACTATAGTTACTTTAATATCTCACAACATTACTAATTTCAATATATATTTGATCAAATAAATAAATTTGGTAAGAATAAGAGATTTCTTTTTAAATCCCAAACTTTTCGAAAATACTATAACATAATAAAAATAGATAAATAAATAAAACAACTTCAATTGACACTCATTTTAACAGAACAATTAATGCAAGTGCCTCAATAATATTAGAATTCACATTTCTGCTTTGAAATCCTCATCGACTTCCACGTAATCTACATTTTCGCTTTTTCATTAGGAAAAAGAGAGGATGAAAATATGCGCCTGCTGTAATCGGCCTTATCCCACAAATGCTGTCGACTTGGCTTCACTTGAACCAAGCCTAGAGTATTCCAAAAGCAAACCGAGCAACTTCTCACGGGAAATCCTCCAGTAATCTCTCAAGAAGATTTGTATGGAGTGGAAGACTGGAAGGCAATGAGCAAATGAACAAGGAGCTAGAAACGGACACTATGGCGCTGCTGGACAGGTAGAGAAAGCGCGGCGGACACACGCCCAGTGCAGCCCTGCGGCGGGACAGCGAAAGTGCTCGGGACAGCTGGGTCACGCAACCGGCCGCACCAACCTCAGCCAAACACCGCACGGCCGTGATACAGCCAGACCTGTACACAGCAGCAGCTTTCCTGATGTTCATCAGATTCATTCACTTTCTTGATGAACCGGTCAAAATGTCATGCTTCTAATGTTCTAATCGAATCCATCCCTGAATGAACTGAAAGCAATGCACTATTCATCGAATGCCAATATCTATTCATATTTCAGTTATGTTTTATTTACATTTTTTATTTATTTTTTAATCAAGATTTAGCAATTTTGCTGTGCTTTTAATTTGCATTTGTTTGTTTTTATAGCCGTCAGTTTTAATTCTCGCGTAATTTTAGTACTTTAACTTTATTTGATGAATATTTTGATGAATATTTTTTCCAGGTGTATTTGTAATGCCATTTTTAATAGTTTCTGTTTAGCTCAGCAACAATAACGATGTTAAGATCACGCAGGTTTAAAATCAGTGACGAGATACTTGAAAAACGAGTACGGCCAAGCATCAGATGAAATAAAAAGCATTTGTTTACATGATATATGAATGTATCTTTTTTTAATATAAATGTATATAATAAAATAAAAACATATTTTTCTTACATGCACGTGTTTGTAAAATAAAACAAATACACAATACGCCACTCGTGATATTATGTTCTTTTTTAAGTGCAATTATTCGTGAGCAGGATCTTTTATAGCCGAGACCAACGATCAAAAAACTATGCACTAAATACTCTCTGAGAATCCAACTTTTTAACAGCGTAAACGCCTCTGAACGTGTGAAAGTGCGTTTTACCGGCCCTTTAACAAACACTTCAGATTCCAAAGCTACTTATGTGAAGCCTCATTAAGCCCTCGGCCCGTGTTTTCCTTCCTTAAATGTTCATGCCTCGGTGGGACAGGTTCAGACCCGAGTCTGAAAGGAGGGACCCGACACTTTTACTTCCATCGCCACCTTCGATCTCTCTCAGGACAAAACATAATCTTGTCGCCGCTTACTTTAACAAACAGCTCAAAATGACAGCAAGACATGTTTGAGGAAGACATTTCAAGTCAAGTAATAATCGGTAATAAATCTAATATATTAAAACACTACGGTACGGTGATACTGGTTCAGTCTGGTAGAAGGTCCAAGGATCTCCATTTTATTTTCTTTGCATCATTGACTTTATTATTTTGACAGCCTTATCTATTTCAGAGATGATGCTTCTGAAGACATCTTTTTTTATGTAAATTACTGCATTTATTTGGCAAGAATTCATTAAACTGATTTATCTCTGTTTTATTGAACAAGATATCATAAAATTGTGCTCAAGGTTTCCAAAATGTTTCATTCGATACATCAGAGTGATCCTTGAAGGATGACGTGAGACTAAAGACTGGAGAAATGATGCTGGAGAATACAACTTCGCGCCACAGGAATGTTTTTTTTTACATTTATTCAAACAGTTAATAATAATACTTCACAAACTTGCGCCGGTAAAGAAACCTCCACCCCACGTGCAGATATATTATGCATCTGCCGACACTGTAGCCAATCGCAGTCATATCCGCTGAACAACTGGCCAATCAGCGGTAAGCTTAAGAAGCCGCTGAACGCGCTCAAAAGCGAAATAAGCCATTTATAAAAATTTCGGCAATCGCAAGTCGCCCATTCGACAACACCGCTGCCACTTTGTCTCCTCAGCTAACTGAAGGCCCTTCTTCTGTACAAGCGCTGAGCGATGGGGAAAACAATACCTGACTCCATAACGAAATGCTCATTCGTTTAGGATGTTGTCCTGCGGTCAGCACATCCTGAACCTGCAGGATCAACTTATGAGCTCCAGGCCCCGGGGGGCAGGAGAAAAAGCAAGGCGCTGTTCACAAATTGTTACCGAAATCAAATCAGTGTCCATAATACAATCCACTCTCTTACGCACTTGATGCGATGCTGCGACAGCTGAGAGAGACTTCGTGTGCATATCTGGGCTTGAATTATGGTATATCGCGCGACGTATCGCTTCCAGCCGATTTACAAGCAAGTTGTAAAACCAAGCAGAAACTATTCTATCAAGCAAACGTGCGCGAAAAACATGGTGCCAAAGTGCAGCATACGATACAGAACACCATTGTTTAGGATGCAGGCAAGTTATGCTACTTTATTCTGGTCTCACAGATTTCAACGCTACCTAGAACTCCAGTCAAATGCGCACACCGCAAACACGCTCCAAATGCAAAGCAACTGCAAGAACGAGATTGCCTTCCGCGTGACCGCCCGCGTATTAAAAAAAAAGAGAAAAAAAAAAAAAAAAGGAGAGCCAAGTCCTGCAGCGGGTTAAAGACGCTACAAGAGCACCGGGTTTTCACACCCCGCGCTCTCAACGAATCAAAAGTCACATGACTGGATCGCCTCCTGCTTTATGGCGCTTTGTAACCAAATTCAGGACCAGACATGTCAACGCAAACCGGTTTCCAGATTCATCAATAAATCACACGCCGACTCATCAGTGAAAGCTATTATAACTGGAATACCAGTTGTCAATAAGTGAAAAAAACGGTCACACTGTGTTAAAATATATTAATAATAAAATATGTTATTAAAATATATTATTAATTAATAATATGATCATTTTTAAAAGTGTACAAAATATTGGAGTGAATATTTTTGATAGCTGCTGTATACATACTGTGTATATTTCACACAAAAATTAAAGATTAGACTAATTTAAGAGGCATTTATTGACATAAATAATGCTTTCTCATGTTTACTAATCATTATTGAGATTAAAATGTATTATTATTTAATCACATATATATATATATATATATATATATATATATATATATATATATATATATATATATATATATATATAATAGTAGCAGTAAATGAATCAGTTAATATTTTATTCTTGGTTGATTCTATTGTTCGTCATATGTCTAATCATTGTCCAAATGTTGTAAACTCACTTCTGGCTTTGTTGGTATTCTACATGTAAAAATAATATATTTGAATAAACGTAATGATTATGAAAATACCGCAATGACTAACTGTCAAACCGATGCATTACAACAAAGTATGAAACTTTTGAGTCAAATCAAAGGAGTTATACAGACAGAGATAACCGTGTAATCTAAGTCAGTAGCATGAAATATGAAATAAAAGGTTATAAATGTCCTAAAATGTTCAATGTTAGAGAAAAGGTGGTCTCATTGAGAGCAGACAGAGGCTTCAGTTTCTCTTTTACCCCAAGTCCTGCTGGCGAAACGCTCTCACTCTCTAGTTATGAATTTCCCAATAATGAAAAAACTAATTAATAGAGTTTTCTAGTAACATCTGTGTGTTTGCACCGGATGAAGATGCAGGCTAGCACAACATCTAATTTAGCTAACAGTGCTGACTGTATGATGCTGCCAGTTAATACACGACTTTAAAGCATTTCAACGCGAGCGGTGGATGGCTATCGACCATTAGCTATTATAAAAGCACAATTCTATTAAAGAAGAAGCTATTAAAAGCCGCCAACTCACCGATGCACTGGCCAACGGGAGTGCTGTACGGATTCCCCAACAAGAACTCCATCTTGATGACAACAACAATCCGCCGACACGGAGAGGCTGGCGGACGGCGCGCGTAAGCCCCGCCCAGAGCGCTCTGTGATTGGCCTAAACAAGCGAAACTTTTAATTGATTGATCAATACTCGTGTCAATCACGGGAATCAGGTTCCACTTAAAAAGGCTCCCGATTTGCGAAAACCTGTGTAAATTGACGTTACCTGATAAAACATTAATTCCAGTTCAACTTAATTTATGGACATGAATGCTTTAGGCAATTATGTTATTTAAACAGCATTTGTTGTATATTGTATGACTGGTACACGTCAAATATTATTGTAAAATGTATGTAATAAATGCCTGAATTTGCTTTAATGTCATAAATTATCCAACAGGTATAAATAAAATCTTATTCGAAAAATATCGCTGTATGGTTCGTAAATAAATAATTAAACAAAACAAGCGATACACTGATGCCACAGAGCGTTGCTGCTGTCATATCAAATTATTTAAATTTCAAGGTTTAAAAAATATCACACGTAACGAAAATATATTTCAATTATTTTAGCCCGCCCCAAAGCTACTAAAATCTCCGGAAGTTGTGTGCGTTGGTCTGTTGTTGCTAACGGCGTCGGCGTCCAGAAGACGTGTGCTTGTTCCGGCAGGTCTGTTATCAACTGAGAATTTATCGCCGAATGTGAGCTTTTAATACAGAAAAATAACCTTTGCAATACAAAAGCATGACTGATTTTACGCTGACAGGTCTCCAAAATAAGCAATTGCTTTACATGCAGCTAGATTCCGCTTCTGACCTCCGCAGGCCATGTGTTTCTGCAGGAAAAAAAAAAGACCTCAGTCGTCAGAATCGGCGGAGAATGAACTGGCAACAGGATGAACCTAAAGTAATAGACGAGGAGATGCTAAAACAAGCAATTGAGGAACAGGGACCTCAGGGGCAGGCTGGAGACATTGCCAGGAAAGAGGGCATCCAGTATGAAGACGCGCTACAACTAAGGCTAGACTACAGGAGTACGAGCATCACTGATCGCTTTCGCAGCTAAACTGAATTAATTAGTACTAATTACGTTCATATAAATTAAGTGAAAATGAATTCACGTTATTACGTTAACGAGAACTGCATTAGAAATTATTATTGTTATTATTTATATATTACATTTTTGTAGACGTGCTGAAGATTTACCACCTGTGGCACTTCACCTCTTTAACGAAACTTCAGCTGACAATAACCTCATCGAGAGGATTGAAGGATTAGGAAAGCTCACTAATTTGGTCTGGCTCGGTGAGTTCAGCTCGTCTCCTCGATATCAAAGCAAGGACGCTTAATAATCCGCCTTTGTCGTTTTCCTCAGACCTGTCATTCAACAGCATCGAAGCGATCGAAGGCCTGGACTCTCTCACGAAGCTTCGGGACTTGAGTTTATTCAACAACCGCATTTCCGTCGTGGAAAACCTGGACACGCTGCGAAACCTGCACGTCCTCTCTTTGGGAAACAACGCGATCGCTCAACTCGAAAATGTAAGCCAGCTGCGTTTTAGGCGATTCGCATGTCCGTATGTCACTGAAACGTAAAGCTGAAAGAAAAATCACACCCCCGTCCTCCAGGTGTTGTGTTGTACTTAAGAAAGTTTAAGAACCTGCGCACTCTCAATCTTGCGGGAAACCCCATTTGTGATGAGGAGAGGTACAAGACGTTTGTGGCGGCGCATCTTCCGGATTTAGTTTATCTGGACTACAGACTGCTGGATGAACAGACGGTAAGGAAGACGTTTATCAGTTCTTCATAAGACCTGCATATAACTGTGGTTGTTTGGCTTAATTTTGTGGACGTATTGATATCTCTTGTAAAAGGAAGCATGCGTTTGCAAGAGTATTTGCTACAAAAATATGCTTTAAAAAAAAAGTGAACCGAATATTAATATTTTAGTTACACATTTGCTATGAAGTTGTAATTTGTTATGCTTAAAATGTAACACAATTTAAATTTTTTTTATCTGTAATTATACTTGTGAAGTGCACACTTCTTTTTCATAAGGGACAGATTTTTTCCTAATGTTTTTTTTAATGATTAAAATGAATATGTTTTACATATATGAAGCGTGAAACTGCTAATGCAAAGTATAAGTATGCCGTTGAGGGAATGCAACAAAACGAGCTATGCGGAGCAGCAGGCAACGGAGGCTGAGAAGGTCAGCGACGAGGAGCTTCAGCTGCGCAGGGTGACCACCGTTAACATCTTCGGTCTTTTACTTTTTTTTCTCGAGGGCTAGTCTATGTGGTACGCGCTCTGAATAAATGCTGCTTCCTTCTTTTACAGGACGCCGTGGAGTTCTTGAATGGACCTCAGCTCTTCAACAGCATGTTTGATGAAGATCCTGATGGGGAGAAACTGGCTCTTCTCCTGGAATGGAAGCTCTGCTCGAGTCATATCCTTGTCAGCAATGCCAAATATAACAGAAGCTGTGCTATTAAAACACTAAAAGGCCTCAAAACCTATGTATATATATATATTTACCTTGACGACCATGTACGTTTAAGAGCAAGATGGAGGCTCTGTGTGTGCAGATATTTGATTCCGGTTTGACTCAGCATGCTCAGAGAAAGGCTGAGGTGGAATCCTTTTTACCTGTTCCGTGAGGCAGCGGCTGACAATCGGCAGAAAGCAGCACAAATAGCAGCTGACTTTGAAAGCTCCAGGAGGCAGGTCGGTCCCCTCAGGCAAGCTGGGAAAACGATGCAAGCAATATACTCACAAATGAATTCCCATTCCGCTGAAGAATATAGCGGAGATGCAACAGATCGCAGACGTCGAGCTACCGAAGACCACATCCGCTCCTGCCAGGAGCAAGCCAGCCAGCTCTCTGAAACCCTCATGGGTCTGGAACTGCAGCTGGTGGACCAACTGGAGGTCAGAACAAAAAAACCTACGGGCGTGTATGTTTTTACAGGAATCGTTGAGACCGAAATGTAAACGCTTAGTGAAAATCTTAATTTAAACAGGTTCTGTAGCACTTGCTCGCCGATGGATCACCTGCAGTGAATGGGTGCCGCCAGAATGAGAGTCCAAACAGTCAGGAAATAAGACATTGAAATAATCCACAAGTAACTCCGGTCCAGTTTTCCCTAACAGCCTGTGCATATTTCTCTCCTAATTCAGAGAAAGCAATATTATTGATATTTCCATCTTGACTGGTTTATTTATGACAAACATGCATCTTAACTGTTGGGCTTTTATCAGCTGTTTGGACTCTCATTCTGACGGCACCCATTCACTGCAGAGGATCCATCGCTGAGCAAGTGTGAATATATATATATATATATATATATATATATATATATATATATATATATATATATATATATATATATATATATATATATATAGAAAGTTTCATTTCTAGGAGATATGTTCCTTTAATGTATCATTATATATGGATATATTTGCAATTTTAGAAGTTTCACAAATTTGCTTTTTAAGGGACATCTTCAAAGACTTTGAGAGGAACATCTCCGACATGGTTGGAGGGTTTATTGAATATGTGCAAGGGATATATCCTTTATTCAACAAACCTAAACACCCACACACACACACACACACACATACACATTTTTAAAAAAATACTTCTTTGACTTTGGCGCACATTTGCACAATGCAGAGATCTGGAAAACCAGCACCATGAACAACAGCTTGAGATTGCCTTGGCAACGCTGGAGAAGGTGGTCAAAAATGAGCTAGAGGAGGAAATATCTGATGATGTAGCAATGGTCAGTGGAAAACGATCTTGACTGCATAACTTGGAAACAAAAAAATATTTGTGTTTATACATTGTGTAAGAAAGAAGACCATGGTAACTATTCATGTCCCAGACTCGTATTTCATCTTCATTTCTTATGCTTCTATGTAGCTGTTGGTAGATAAAGACACAGTGACCAACGCAGTCAGTGCTTCCCATGACACCCACCTGCTGAAGATTGATAACAGGGAGGACGAGCTCCTGACACGGATCAACAGCTGGATGAGCGCACTGCTGAATTCAGTACAAAATTATAATTATACATACATTATATTATATTGTAGGCCCTTTTATTTTTAGATTTTGTTCATGTAGCCTACCATGCAAACTGTCTAGGATCACACTTCCTAACTTCATTTTTTATATACAATTAATATTATACAGTTTTGTCACAGGGTAGCCTATCATGCAAGACTTTTTATTATTAATGTTGGAACCTTTGTGTTTTGCTTATAGATACATGATGAAGAAGTGAAGAGGAATCGCAAGCGTATCGCAGAGATCCTAAACTACGCTGGTTACGTGAAGGATGAGCTGGAGGACATGCAGTCGCCTGAGCACCGTTAAAATGTTTCTCAAGTCAGATTCTTAACAAAAAAAAAACAAAAAACCTGTAAACTAATTTTGCTATTTTTGTTGTCAGTAAACAAGTGTGCTTCTGTATTCTTATAGTTTTAAGTACTGAAATGGATTAGTTTTAATGTTTTTAAGTGTATTTTATTTTATGCAATCCTGCCATCTACAGGGAAGCACCAGTGTTACAGCAATTTCATTTGTTGACTGTAATAGAGAGCTGTACATAAAAGGACATTTCTCAAATGGGGTGTTAGCAGCTATATATATTACAATTACACATATCTAAATGTACTTAAATTCCCATAGCTAACACAATATTTTCTGCAAAAAAAAAAAAAAAAAAGTGTTTAATGTACTTTGTTTGTCAGAATATCACACATTAAAACATATCAAAATACTAACAAGAATGTCACTGCTTATATATGTATACAAACAAGAGACAGTTTACCATGTTATACTGGCAAATTCGCTGCTGAGAAACAGCTGTCATATCTACAACATTACCGACTGCCTTACGTTATTTCTACACTAACGCTTCCAGCGAGTAGAACTACAAATCCCATAACGCTTTTTCGAAGCAGCCAATGAGCGCCCGGCGTCATCGTTACTCGACTTCCGTCGTCCAATCAATTAACAGCATGCTGGGTCACATGACTCGCCGTTGAGCGCCTTCGTTCTGCTGTGAAGGGACGTAACCGCGCGTCCTGCGGGAGAAACTCCTAAACTTACGCATCGCGCTGTCAGCGTCGCGTTTTCTCCCGTCCCAGCGCGTCAGATAAGCGCCGCTCGGCCGCTCGAGCTCGGGGAGAGCCCCGCGAAAGCGATCGATTATGCCGGTCCGTACCGACTGCTGTCAGGGCTCGCCGCTGGCCTGCTTGGCCTCGGCCTCTCTCGTTCCGCCCCCGCCGATCAATACCCAGCAGCCCGGCGTCAACACCTCTCTGCTCTACAGCGGCTCCCAGTTCCGCGGGTACCAGAAGAGCAAAGGAAACTCGTACGACGTCGAGGTGGTCCTGCAGGTAAACACGCACGCTTAGCGACGAGCGAGCTCCCTAGCTAGACGGCACTCCGGGGTTCAGCGCACCTGCGAATCCAAACGACTGCGCTGTCCTTAACTGCTGTCTAGGTAGGAGCTCACTGCGAGTGGAAGTCCTAAAACGTTATTTGCTTGCTCGTGAGCGGATGCTACTAGGTAGTTTTCGAGCCTAGAAACGCTGTCTAGGTAGTTTACGTACAGCGGCGGGCAAAATAATTATTAGGACGTTTATTATTAGCAGCTAAAATGGGTTTAAGTCAGTCATTTCTATCTCTTGCCGTAGTGTCAGTAGGAAACGGGGTAGGACATGTCAGTTTGTGTTTGCAAACGTTCATTTTGGCCTTGATTGTAATAATCCAGAGAGATTTTATTTGGTTCACACTGATCTGATCATCATCATCAAAATACTATGTCTCCAAGACGCTCTCCAAAACAATGCCATGAACACGTATTTTTCCTGTTAATTAACTTGTTTGCTTTTAAAGCCGCTTCTGTCCTAGTTTTTCAGGGAGGTTTCTTGAAGCGTCTTGGAGACACTGACACAGTTCTTCAGGATCGGGGTCTGTCTCAGTTTCTTTACGTCATTCAGACAGACTGATCAGATCAGATCTCTGTGAAGCACAGAAATCTCACTCGATTATCACATGAAAGCTTGAAAATGTAAGTTCTTCAGCAAAAGATAGAAATGACTTGCATAACGGAAATACTAGTGTTGTAATCATTTTGCCCACCGCTTCACGTGTGTGTGTGTGTGTGTGTGTGTGTGTGTGTGTGTTTCCGTTCCTGATACTGCGCGTCAGTGACTCTGGACTTCCCTTCAGTGTCCTAGCTTCACGTTTGAGGCCAGGTCAGCGCTTTCTAGCAGTGTTATTGAAGGGTGTTGTTGTGTGGTTTTACTGAAACCCTTTGCTTTGGACCCACAGCACGTGACCATGGAGGACTCAGACCTGTGTGGATACCTCAAGATCAAAGGTCTGACCGAGGTGAGGGACGTGTGTGTTTGGGATGTTGATGCTGGGATCCTGTTTTAGTAGCTGCTGATCAGAGAGATGAGCAAAAACTACTTTTGTTCGCCTGAGAGTTTGTGGTTTGTCTGTGATCCAGCGCGCAGCGGGTTTGGACGAGGATCTTTAGAGGGCTGCTGTCCTCACTCTGATAGTCAGTGATTTCTTCAAGATACAGCCAAGTGCACTAATCTTTATTGATCTGTGTCAAGGAATTAAAAACCAGATGTTACAATTGGTATTTATTTTGATATGGTTATTTTTCTGAAATAACATTGAAGGGTACCTATATTTATATATATATATATATATATATATATATATATATATGTGTGTGTGTGTGTGTGTGTGTATACAGTATATATACAGTATGTATGTGTGTGTGTATATATATATATATATATATATATATATATATATATATATATATATATATATATATATATATATATATATATATATATATATATATATATAATAATGGAATAAAATGAGTTAAAAATAATACATTTTTGTTGTTTTCCTAAAAATGTCAGATAAGTATGATATTTAATAATTCTCATGTGTTTTCAGTAATATTGTGAATTTTTTTTTAAAAAATGTACTAAATTACATGTTAAAACAATCAATGTCGTGCTGCTTAGTTTCTATTTTATTTGTATTTATTTTTTGAAATCTCGATACAAATTTGTTTTTGATGAGCAGAAAGCTGAAAAGAACGACATTTATTTGAAACAGAAACGCGTGGAACGATATAAATGTCTTCACTGTGGCTTTTGATCCATTTAACAAACCCTATCTGAAAGCATGAAATAATCAAAATAAATAAAATAAAATGAACAGTAGAGAATACATTTATTAAAACAGTCCGATATATAAAAATACAACAAACACTTCAGTGCGCATTTGGCGCAATTAAACCATTAAATCAGAGCTTTCAGTTAGTGAAAATGAATTGGACTTAACAACTTTAATGCTATTAAAACGCCAAAACTTCATGAGACGAGGAAGAATGGGCAAATACGAAGTGCACTGAAAATGATGTGCTGTTTTTTTTTTTTAATTCAAATGATTGTGGCTGAATGAGAGCAGTATTTCAGATCAAGGCAAAGCATTACTCATCCCGCTCTGCTGCTCTCTGCAGGAATATCCCACGCTTACTACATTCTTCGCTGGGGAGATCATAAGCAAGAAACGGCCTTTTTTAACCAGGAAATGGGACGCCGATGAGGACGTTGACCGAAAGCACTGGGTAATGAATAATGTTGTACACAAACTGTGATTATGAATCTTTATGGATCTTGACTCAATTGCGAGTAGAACCTGATCTGCTAAATACGTTTTTTTCTCTCTCTCTCTTTTTGTTTCATCCCCAGGGGAAGTTTCAAGCCTTTTATCAGTACGCAAAAAGTTTTAATTCGGATGATTTCGACTATGAGGAGCTAAAGAACAGTGACTACGTTTTCATGCGGTGGAAGGTACGTTATCATTTCTGAACGAAACCAGATGCAGTGCTGTTCAAACGTTTGTATGATTTTTGAAAGATATTAATACTTTTATTCAGCGAGGATGCATTGGGTCGGTCAAAAGGCATTTGCAACAAAAGATTTCTATATCAAATACATAGTTTTGTTTTTTTATGTATATTTATCAAAAAAAATGTTATCAATATTAAGCAGCTCGACTGTTTCATTAATAATAATTATAAAAATGTTTTTGAGCAGAAAATCGACTTCTTATTCTGCTTTCTGTAGGATCATGTGACACCGAAGACTGTAATGTGTCGCAGGAATATATAAATAACGTTAGTTATTATGATTATACATGATTAATTATAATAAATATGTTTGTTCTGTGTATATTATGTATATATAAATACACACACATGCATATATTTAAGAAAAAGTTATTTGTATATTAAATATATTTTTATATATGATAAAATATTTGTAAATGCCTGTAAATGTTTGTAAAATATACACAATGTGTTTATATGCACATAATAAATATACAGCATACACATTTTGTAAAAATTAAAAAATCAATCATGGTTAATTGTTTTAAAGCACTAATTATAAACTACATAAAAATGATTATTTTAAATTGTAATAATATTTCACAGTATTTTTTTTTTTTTTTTTTTTTCAAAATCCAAGCTTGGTAAGCCTCCTTTCAGAAACAGAGAAACCTCACCGATATGTAGTGTATATCTACAAATTGATAAAAGTTCAATTCTGTTTAACTCTATTGAAATTGTCAATGGATAAACCGTTGGTTTGCCGCAGGAGCAGTTCCTAGTTCCAGATCACACAATCAAAGACATCAGCGGTGCTTCCTTCGCAGGCTTCTACTACATCTGTTTCCAGAAGTCTACAGCCACCATAGAGGGCTACTACTACCACAGAAGCTCCGAATGGTATATCGCTCGAAAAATCCTCAAAATATGAGTGTTTTGAACGCATCTCACCTCGGTGGCCCTGTTTTCCTCTCGTCCGTGTCAGGTATCAGTCTTTGAACCTCACGCACGTCCCCGAACACAGCGCACCCATCTACGAGTTCCGGTGACACCGAAGTCCTGGAGGTGAATCTACAGAGGAAACGGACACGAGATGAGAGGAACTGTCTTAACGATTACGCCCCCAGGACTCGGCTGTCCTCTCCCCTCAGCGAAAGAACAAACGGAGGTACGGACGATGGAGGAAGGGACTCTTTCGGGAGACTCTCTGCACAAGCCGATCAAGCGAGCGGGATTCGGGGATACGCAGCAGTGTTAGCGTTTCGTTTTTATCCTTTTATGTTTTCAACGCCTCTGTCCTCCGATCATCTCAGAAAACTATTTATATCCTTAAAGTTTGGGGATTGAAATCAGTTTTTCTTTGCCCTGGATGGAAGAGCCAATGGTGATGTTTTTCTCGTTGTTTTTTTTTTTTTTTTTTTTTTTTTCTCGCTTTTTGATAAAAAAAAAAAAAAAAAAAAGCATGGCCAATCTAGAAGTTTTGAAATTGGTTTTAATTTATTTTTAATCATTCTGTATGAAAAGACCGAGCGGGACGCTGGAACGTCTTTTGAAGACGTGTCAAAGATACGACGGATGTGGAGAGTCTCTGTTGTCTGTGGCTCGCTTGGCCCTCAGACGGTGTTTTTTTTTTTTATTAACGTAAGGTGTATCATCAAAAGACGTATATAGCAGCTGGGTCCTTCGCTTCTACGTGTGATATATTTTTATTATGAAATGGAGTCAGGTGTTTTGGAAAGAGGTGTGTGTATATATATATATATATATATATATATATATATATATATATATATATATATATATATATATATATATATATATATATATATATATATATTATCCTGTGGTGGTAAAGCTATTTGTAAAGCTGCTTTGGATGAAACATTTCTCTCTGAGTTTGGGGAAAAAATATATATATATCTGTCGGTAGTTTTACGCTCCTTGTTTTGCTATGCAACCTGAAAATCTCAGCTTCTAAGAGTCTCGAGTATGTGGAAGCCTGTTTCACCACGCAGCGATTGCCAGCGTAAATGTAATGAACACAATTCTTCATTTATTTTTGGCAAATGAGTACATCTCGATCTCATAATCTCGATCAGTCATTTTTCGTATTCGTTTCTAAATCTGTATCTTGCACCAGAAATTCATGGATCTTGCGGTTAAATTTTTTTTTTTCCCACTTTGAAATCTCAAATTTTATATATATAATCATAATTTATATCTCCTAAATCCAGGAGTCAGTATCTCACAATTCTGACTTTTACCCCAAAATTAATTGTGACACTTGTTTTTTTTTTTTTTTGAATTCTGGAATTTTATATCTCTCAATTTTAAATTATTTTCCCAGGAATTTCAAGCTTATATCATGCAATTTAGATTTTTCCTCAGAATTCAAAATGAACATCTCGCAAATCAGATTTTTTTCTCCCCCTTGGAATTTCAAGTTTGTACCGTGCAACTTTTGAATTTGAATTTCAAAAGATATCGAAGACTATTTTTTTTTTTTTTTTTTTTTTTTACATTTTCATCTCGCAGTGATTCTTTCTTTCCCGGAATTCTAAATTAACATCTAATAATTCTGACATTTTTTTTTTTTTTTTTTTATTGTTTAAAAATTCACAGTTAACTTTTTTTTTTTTTTTTTTTTTTTTCATTTTGAGGTGGAAACGGGCTTCCTTCCGAGTCTCTTAGGTCTGAGAAGAATCACTTCTCACTTGTTCACTTTAATGTTGACAGCTCAGAGAGTATTGATGGGTATTACGTCATTGTGACGCGACGTCCGAAAGCAAGGCTTGCAGCCCTTGCCGAAGATGTCACGGTGAATGCGCGAGTGTTTTTATTGGAGGGCTCAGGAAGATTTTTCAAAGCGAACAGTCCAGATGGTGGACGACACTGTTATTTTTAAACTACCCATCAGCTTCGAGGCGCGACGTTTTGTTTTTTTTTGACGGCTGTGATCTGATGCTACGGCAGCTCTGGCGATCTACATCTCAGCCTAACAACGCACAAAATGTTAACGGCTGAGACTTTAAGGGACCTCTCACGAGGTGCTGAAAGATTGGGAGACAAATTTATGATACAAAACCCATTTAAGCTTTAGTCGAACCCTTTGCCTTAAAAGTCAGAGATTTGTCTATAAACCACTTTTCTAAACATTAGTTTTAAGCTCTGTACAGAAAGAAAGACTTATAAGAATGTGAGAGTTACAAAAAGGCGTTAGAAATGAATGATTGCTGTACCTCATCCGCCCAAACCTCCTTTTTAATTGTAGACTAGCAAGTGTTTAACTACAAAGTTCACGCCGCGTTTCAACCCAGCTATGCTGAGGCGTCCTAACGACATTTTGTACGTAGAAAATTCTTCATTTTAGCTCATCCCGTGGGCAAATCCCGCTAATGCTTCACATGAACTCTAAATGCCTAAAACGCACCCAATAAATTGAGATGTTTTGCGAATGTGTATAAATTTGACATGTTTTCCTGTTTGACTTCTTTTGTTGTCCTTTCAAACCCGGACGTGTTTATTGAGATGTGGGATGTTTGTTAGCCGCACCTAATAATCTGCTGCCTGGAGGTCAAGATTTATTTCAAGAAACGCTAAGCAAATGAAAGTCCACTGCACATGCTGTTACAGTACAGAAGGAGGGGGTGTACATAATAGGGCTGTTTGTGGTGTACACAAATTATTTCATTCTCTACAATTATGAGTGATCTTTTTATTGGCACAAAAGGATAAGAAAATAAAGACTATTGATCTGTACGACAGTTGTTGTTCGTTTTTTGTTGAGTCTCTCAAGCACTAGATGGCGTGCCATCATCTCTTTTTAAACAACTGGATTCTCAGTTCTCTTTGTTTAACTGGCAAAAGTCCAAAGAAAAGGTTTTCACTCGCAAACTTAATTGTGTTTTGTTCATATAAACGAAATGAGATTTTAATGGCTGTAACGCTACGAAGAATTTGGGACGGAGGCGCGTCACATCAGCTGTCCTGATTATTACAATATAATAATGTCAGGATTGAGAATACTGATTGTTAAAGATTTGCGTGCAACTTTTTCCGTGCTTGATACGAGACTTGTGCAGCCTGATTCTTCTCTCACCATAGGCCATCGCGGACCAATTAATACGCACTCTCACGTTGCTTAAAGTAACATGGCACATTTTTAGCTATAGCTTAGCATAGATCATTGACTCCGATTAGACCGTTAGCAACTCGCTCAAAAATGACCAAAGAGTTTTTAATAGGGATATTGAAACTCTTTGGTCACTTTTGAGCGAGTTGCCAACGGTCTAATCGGATTCAATGATCTGTGCTAAGCTGCAGCTACAAGTGCTCGGAGATCGGCTGAATGGATTCAAAAATGGTAAAACTAAACCGTTTAAAAGGAGTTGCTGTTTTATTTAGATTTTTTAAAGTGGCGTGTTCCTTCAAAAGCAAAACGGCAAAAACAAATCGATTTTTTTTTTACTTGCCATGAAATCGAATTGACAAGAAGTTTTAAATTGCAGACCAGTCTAACGCTGGTATTGTCTTGACCTAACAACCACGGGCTTCCCGTGAAAGAAGTCATCTTGATGGCTGTATATGTCACTGTAATATCCCAATATATACCTCTAGTGGTACCTTGGCGCATACGCCAGTCACCCATGCCGTTTGTACTGATGAAAGACGCTTGCTTTGACTGGTACAACTCAAGAACAAGTGAAAATGTGGACTGATCTGATCACAGCATACATTTCCACTTTCTTTTCGACTGTTTCAGACAAGCTCTAATATAGCTTTCTCCTCGAATAACAGAGATGTAGGTCGCGATGCAGAGGTAGACTGTGGTAAATGGTAGCCTGTGTAGCGATATTTTCCACCACCGCATGACGGTTTCTTGTGCAATGCAATCTATGAGCTCAAACTCACACATAATGCATTATGGGATGCAGTGTACCATGTGCTTTGTGGTCTGCAGTGCACTTCAATTTCCAGTCATCCAGAATTACGTGAGCAATGCATTATGTGTCAAAGCAATAAAGCATGATTGATTAACTCAGATTTACTGTTGTGACTCATATGCAAAATAATTAGAAGGACATTAGGTAAGGTCTGACAGCCTATATAGTATGTGCACCAAGGCTGTATTTATTTGAGTTAAAAAAAAAATGCGACAGAAAATCTAATATAGTAAGTTAAATGACTATTTAATCCCTGTGATGCGCGGCTGGATTTTTAGCATCATTACTTCAGTCTTCAGAGTCACATGATCCTTCAGAAACGCTGATCCGCCGCTCAAGAATAATTTAAGTTTACGTCTAATGTTACGAACCGTCGTGCTGCTTAATATTTTTGCGAAAAACGTGGTAAAGGACAGCATTCATTTCAACGAATGCAAAAGCCTTCACTGTTACTTTTCGATAAATTGAACGCATACGTTTTGATGCAGCGCATGAATTTAGAGCCCCGGTGAAAATACGTACGCCAATTCAAAACGTGTACTTCGGACTTTTGTCCTGATTGTTTATAAGCTATCACATCACTATAATATGTCATGTGGCCAACAGTAAACCATCAGTAGCCACCAACAAACTATTTCCCAGCACATTGCCTATTTCACAATGAACTCGGTGCCAAAATAACCCCTTTGAGTAATAACAGTATAATGATATCCCTAGAAGGTGTATGCAACCCGTATGATTCACAACAGGAAATGACGGATCAACTCCTTTCTTAATGACGGTCTTAAAGGAAGAGATCGAGTTACAATCGCGAATGGGTTATATAACGTTACCATTGCGCATATCAAGAATGCGATGTCAAAAATAAAATATGTTGCATTATTAATGTGGCTTCAAACGATTGCAACAGTTTCAAAAGCTTCTCGAATCAAAGAGCTGAGAGATAAAGCTTGGGTGGGAATTCACGCAGGCCTAGTTAAGGGAATCACGAATGCGCGCGAACGGTCCAGGTGTGTTTGATGTTCATGCAGTATCTCTGGGAATATGTTATTGCAGTCGGACTTCACAGTTCATACGCAATAGCGGAAAGGCTTCAACCATTCGAGTCACAATGTAAATCCAGATGATATAGCGTAATGTTATCTTATGGTTAATGTTTCTGGTCTCGGGAGTTTAGATAAATAGCTATAATAATTTACGCTTCGTTGATGAAGGCCACAGCATTAGCTAGTGAACCGATAAACGGTAATAATGTTTTATACAGTAGACTGTAGTGTGATATACAACAATACATATTATATAGTAGTTGTAGATAAGTTAGAGCAGTATTGGGTAGTCGATATATTAGCACAACATTTTTGACTGAAGTGTGGTTCTAAAACATTACAGAATTTACTTTAAATGTACTTTTGCATGGGTTCTTTCCAGGAAATTCAGAAATACGGTAAAAGAGTACAATCGCCAACGCTGGCAGAGTACTGAGGATGGAAAGCGAAACAGGAACACTCTTAAAATAAAGGTTCTCTATCTGCATCTGGTTCCAGTGTGTTTATCTGAATAACTATGAATTATTTTATTTCTGAGAACAAAATGAGCTCGAATTTGTTCTTATTGTTGTTATTGCTGTCACTTATCAATTAAACCAAAACCACAAAAATTGGACTTGCATGTTAAAACTAAAATGACAGAAAACTACGAAAGCGAAAGGTAATTTAAAATATTGAGAAAAATTCCAACATTGAAATAAAAAAACGTTTTATGTTATTTGGTATTTCAGCAGTTTTAATAAAACATCTTTTTGGTTGTTTTTCATAGTTTTTTTCATTATTCAAGGCTTTATGTAGTTTTTCACAGAATTTGCCTATAATCTCTAAGTATTTGTAACGTAACCGTGAAGGAAATAATATTACCCGCAGAAACCTCTACAGAAAGATTAGTTAACCACACTGGTGCAAATTAATATGAATTAAGTTACATGTTCTGATATTATTAAATAGCAATAAATGGCTGTATTAAAAGAAAATGCAGTGAGAAGGAAAATGATATTTCGATGCTTTTGTAAATGACAGTATGTCTTTATAACAGGCCGTGTGTGATTAGGGCTTTTGCTCACCTAATACGATCCAATAATATACCAAAATGCCTCAAATTCCTAATAATCATGTTCACAATTAACGAGATTAGCACTTGCATGCGTATGTTACGTAAGCTCTGCCTCTGGTATTTTATTGATGGGTTTTCTGAGTGAGTCACTCGTTTTTATGAACGTGAAAACGCATCAATAAACAAAGGTGTCCGTTTCAAATGTAGGTTGAGAGGAAACCCAGCCTACGTCTATTTCCTTGAAGCTTCTTATAACCCAAGAGGAATCATTTCTTTTTTTTTTTTCTTTTAGTGTGTCTTCTGTTTCCTGGAATGTCTGGGTTTATGGCTGTATTACGTGCTGGTCGGCACATCACGCCCTGACCGTACGTTTCTCAGCGCAGTTTTATCACACACGCACTGATGCGAAGGGCTACAAGTGCCTTAATATAGCAGCTACTAACTCATTTATTATACCAAGTGTCCTAATCAACTCGTTTTTTCCAGTCTAGACTACTACATCATTAACGTTTAGCATTTTTCCATTTCCCATTACGGCTGATAAGTCGATTTTAAGAGCTATCATTTCCCTTTCACTACCACCGATTTAAGGAAAATCATTCGTTTTAATCACCGTCAGTGATTTTAACGAAAACATCAGGGTGTTGCTGCTGTTTGTTAAGAGTTTCTAAAAAGCGCACTTGCATTAATAAAGAGTATTAAATGGATAATTTACCCAAAAAACGATATTTTGTCATCGTTTACTTACCCTCGAATTGTTCAAAAACATGAAAGATGATAGTTTTGGCAAGCAAAGAGTTGACGGCAGCCAATGACTATCCAGTTTTATTACTAATATTACCTATATTCTTGATGAACTACCACTGAAATCAACGTTTCTACAACGTTTTAACTTTGTGTGTGTGTGTGTGTGTGTGTGTGTGTGTGTGTGTGTGTGTGTGTTGCAATGTGTGTTTGTATGTCTTTAAGTAGATGTTAATTATCCTGACAGGCTGTTATTGAAAATAAGAAAAGTTTAATGATTAAATAAAGGTTAGGCTACATGAAAATACCGTGGAATGCTAATCAAAATATTATGCTAATCAAAATATCCCAGAATATATAAACCCAACCGGATGCTAACCTAATTATAGCACGATAAAATAGTATTTTGATAAAGGCTATGTTATTTAAGTAGGCTACAGGCTGACTAATGGCAAAATTGGTTACAGCTGGCTATACTTACCAATTTTTTTGTTGTTGTCGTTTAGACATACCTCAGAAATGATTGGTTTAAAACGAACGGCTATCCATCTAACTATTGATTGATCGACACTCCCACGACAGCCGCGCTTTTTTTTTTTTTTTTTAAAAAAGGAAATTTGGTGACGTAGAGCGGACTCCGGTTTGTGAAAGACGACGGGAGCGTTTCTGGGACGCGACGCGACGCCACGCGACGCCACGCGGAGCCCGCCTCTGGCTGACGGGAGGCGCCACAAATAAAAAGCGCGCGTCGAGAGAGCTATTAGTCAAACATCAGACACCACGACTCATCTCCTACAGGAAAACCTGGTCAGCATGGGCGAGCAAAGGCACCCCGTCAATATTCAGCTTGTTGGAGTGATGCAGAAAGAAGTATCTAAAGTAAGAGACTTTTTTTCTTCACATTTTGCATTTATTTTAATATTAGGCTAGAGGTTCCTTGTTACAGCATAGTTATACATTTAAGTATTGAGTAATAAACTATATGCACTACTTGGGCTGCTGTGTGGTTAGGGTTGGGATGAGGATTTAGGTTTGTTGCATGCAATTATAGACATATGTATCCTAAATTAATATATTAGTATAGCCTACATAAGGTGTAACAAGGTCAATGTAAAATAAATAGCATCTACCGCTGATTTAAATAAAAGTTTATCAGTGTCAGCCTGTATCATTTTTACAATTATTGTAATTTATCAGCATTAGTATTGATTTATTATTAGCTGCTATATCTAAACACTATAGGCTAGTAATATTTACATCATAATATGAAATTACAAACAGCTTCTGAATGAATTTAAAAATAACACAAACGTTTTTGTCAAATAACCTTTGTGTTGTTACAGCTAACTGTATTCTTTAATTAAATAAGTTAACAGAATATTAACGTGAGATTTTTAAACTTGGTAGCTTAACAGATCTTTAAGGGTCAGGACGGATGGAAATAAGAAAACATTCTTTTATGTACAGTGGTTCATTAACACTACTCTGAACATAGCCACTTAACGTGAACACAAGTAATTAAAAAGTATTAAAATGTGTCTAATAGCCTATATTCGCTCTTTTCCCAGTTGTACATGACCACTGTACTCTGGTCAGATCAAAATGAGATTACAGTGTACAGATCGCTTGAAGACTTCAAGGCGCTGCATGTAAGTTGCTTTCTTCATTTAATAATAATAATATATATATATATATATATATATATATATATATATATATATATATATATCAAGTAGAATAACATCTATATGCCTATTTCTGTAGAGACAACTCAAGAAGAAATTCCCCCTTCCAACCCCATTAGAAGGTCAGGAAGGATTGTTCCCAAATTTAAAGGTAAATACAATTTGTATATCAAACAATGTGCAAATTCAAGCCTGTGTCATGAAGTAATATATATTTTTTGGGGAAAATGCAGCTGCAAGAGTGCAGAAGAACAGGCAGAAGTGGAGTCCCAGTAAGTCTGTGCTCAGACTGAAGGCTCTGGAAGAATACTGCGTGAACTGCTGAAGAGCGATCCTCGTATCTGCCAGAGCTCAGAGCTCATCCAGTTCCTGCTTCCCAAATCCCAGGACCTCGATTCTGACTTAGCAAAAACAGGTAAGCAGATGCTGCCAAGATAAGCAGAGCAGAAAAGAACTCCTGAAAGTCCCTGAAACAGAACTAAGCTTGTTTTTTTTTGTTCCACAGTATCGTGATCATGCCATCAGAAACCTCTCTGAGCAGCGGTACTGTTGGAATGAACAATGTTACTCAACCCTTTGTTACTGAAACATACCGATGCATAGCTACTTATGAGACCAAGGACACCAAGAATCAGTCCTTCAAGGTCGAGATGGATGAGATTGTGGATGTGCTCATTAAAGACCAAAAAGGTGAGACCTCATTTGGCCTCTGGCTTGTTTGTCAAACTACACAGAAGCACAGATTATCTCTTCAGTGTTTGCTCACCTTGTTGTACTTTGTCTTATCAGGATGGTGGTTGGTGGAAAATGAAGCCAAACATCTTGCTTGGTTTCCCGCTCAGTATCTGCAGAGAGTTGATATGGATGACGATGGTCCTGATGAGATGCATGGTGGAAGTAAGTACCAGTTTAGTGGTTTCTAATGCATTCTAGGTCCATTAATATGACTGTACTATGCTTATTCCACTTTGTTGTTGCAAATCACTGTGAACGCAGAAATCAAATGTTGCAGTTTACGAAATAAAAACCCTTGAATATGAGTGTCTAATACTGCTTCTGCAATCCCAACACACGTGTCTGGATGTTTCTAGTAATCCAGAAGACCGGAATGTTTTTTCCTCATTTGTTTTATTAGGATTAAAGTTGCCTTCCAGGAACAGGATTTGTTTACCAAGTTTTTCTTAACTGGATCTTGTATTTCCATTCGTCAGGTGTTTTCTGTGTTGCCGCCAAAAGTTACAAAGCCATGAACAGTGATGAACTTTCAGTGGAGATCGGGTCTGTGGTGGAGGTCTTACAGAAGTCTGACAACGGCTGGTGGATAGTGAGGTAAATCCCATATAGTTTACCTAAGAAAATGAGCAGACGAAATATATACCGTTATCTAACGGGCTGGAAACCTTTATCTGCTCATTCGACATGCAGTAGTGTCTGAAACAAACTTGGCACGTGCTTGACATCCTCATTTTTATGAACTAGTTTTGGCAGTTTGTGCAGATGACACTTCTTTCTTTTACTTGCAAAGAGATGAAACCCATTGATTTATACAAGTTCCAATGCATTGGTCTCAAACTTAATGCCTGGAGGGCCACAGGTCTGCAAACACACCTGATCCAGATCATCAAGTTCTGCAGGATTACTAGAAACGTTCAAGCAGGTGTGATTTGAAGCTAAACTCGGCAGAGCTGTGGCTCTCCAGGAATTGAGTTTGGGTTCTAATGCTACTTCTAGATCAACAATTGACAGCTGTCTTTATCTATGCCTCAGGTACAATCGAAAGGCGGGGTTCGTGCCATCTATGTACCTGCAACCATACAATAACCCAAGAATGCACCTGATGCCTCCTAAGAGGGAGTTAACTAGTTCCACTCTTGACTTGGCACAGTTTCATAGTACCGGAGAAGGTTTCCTGCAGGTCTTCAGACGTAAGTAAGCTTAGCAGATCCCAGGACAACCTGAGACTTCCAGGAAACACCTGGGGCCCTAAAGATAAGCAGTTGTCGCGATCTTCAAGTAGACTGCCGGATGCTCACACAGCACGGCTGACTCCACCATCAGTACGAGTGGAGTTTGTCAAGAACGGCCAGCAAAGCAGTCTGAGCGACAACAGTGAAGAGTTCAGCGATGATAGCAGCTTCTCTGGCAGCGATTCGCTAAACCGCTCTTACACGGACGAGCACTTGCGTCGGAGTCTCACTCCTATGCCCGAATCCTCTGGCAGCCTGAGCCCTGAGAGCGCAGGACAAGGCAAGATGATCAGCAGCAGATCAGACCCCAGTCTCAACAAGATGCCCTCCACCCCCAAGATACCACCCAGACCACAAGCACAGGAGATACTCAAACGTTGCACCACTGTCACACGCAAAAACCTACAGAGAACCAGTTAGGCAGAAGTCTTAAGCACTTCAGGTTACATGTTTGATGAGAGTATCCTAGAGTTCAGGTTAATGTCCATTGCCGCAACTCTAGCTTGATGCTAATGTGATTATCTGATGGACAAATTATGCAGAGATTCTTGCTACAAATTAATACTTCTAGAACTATGTTTAGCTCTCACTCTTGGAACAGAATTATGTATGTTACAAAATCATAGGTCTACAAGTTTCTAGAGAAGCTGCTCTTCAAATCTGATAAATGTAGATTCTCTCTTATTGAAGACACTGTCTAGAAATCATTTACACTCTTCTAGAGAATGTTTGCAAAGTATTTTCAAGATCTGTATCTTTCTTAGTTTTCTCTTTTCCATAGTGGAAAATATCACTTGTGCCTTATATGCATTGTATATCCAGACATATATTACACATGAATACTGTATACTTTTCAGAGTTTACAACTTGTATATTTTTCCTCATGTGGATTGCCTGTAAACATAAAATAAAATATTTAACCCCAAAACTCTGGCTTCACTGGAATGTTCTTTCCTGCAAATGGATTGTTAGAGTCATATCATATTAAAGGGTTACTCCACCCCAAAATAAAAATTAGGTCATTAATCACTTACCCATATGTCGCTCAGAAGCCATAAATGCTTTGTTTGTCTTCAGAGCACAATTTAATATGTTCTGGATTAAAACCAGGAGTCTTGTGAGTGTCCCATTGACTGCCAGTAACAAACACTGTCAAGGTCCAGAAAAGTATGAAAGACATCGTCTATATACTCCATCTGCCTTTTCTGGACTTTGACAGTATTATTTACTTGGCAGTCAATGGGACAGATGAACGAAAAGTCTTCGCAGTTTGGAACAACATGAGGTAAATGATTAATGACAATTGTTTCATTTTGGGCTAGAGGAAGCCTTTAAGCACAATGTATGCCAAAAATTTCCAACATACAGGTTAGGACCAAATTTGTTCTTTAAGAACCAACATCCAAGTCAGAGGTCTCAATCCTTACCTCCAGTCTTAATCAATCCCACCTTAAACAGCTAATTATTCCTTGTATCTTAAAAGAGTAGAGTTTACCATTAGCGACACCAAGGTCATGGGTTTTGATTCACATGCATAAATGAAGTCACTTTGAATTAAAGCATCCTGTCAAATGCTTAAATCTAAAACTGTTGGAGAAATATTGGAAGTGAAATAAGCTCTCCAGGAAATTCCTGTGCTAACTGGCTCAAATCAGGTGTGTCCCCATCCTACGACGCTGGGCCAGGATCAGGCAACTCTGACATATTCTAAAGAGCTGGTTTAAGTTTTTGAATTTGCATTTCACCCACCACTTCTTTCTTTAGAGACATTAGTGCATGGGATGTGCCTCTTGGTTTCTGGTATCATAGCGAATCTCATTGTCTATAATCTTGCATGACGGTGCAGTGCGTTCTGTTCACTGTGATTTTGTAACGTCAGCTAACAGACAAATTAATTGTCTAAACACGGTTGGGAGTTAAAAACATGGTGTTATGCAAACATCAAGATTACCTCAAGAAAGAACAGGTTTAGGTGGTTATCGGTTAAAAAGAAGGTTTTGCATTCACCCTGCATTCTTTCAACTCAAGCTGTGCTTCTTTTATGCACATTAACACTACTTTGAACATAGCCCCCCTTAACGTGAACAAGTAATTAAGAAGAAGTATTAAAATGTGTCTAATAGCCTATATTCGTCTTTTCCCAGTTGTACATGACCACTGTACTCTGGTCAGATCAAAATGAGATTACAGTGTACAGATCGCTTGAAGACTTCCTAAGGCGCTGCATGTAAGTTGCTTTCTTCATTTAATAATAATAATGTTATATATATATATATATATATAGTCAAGTAGAAAACATCTATTTGCTTATTTCTGTAGAGACAACTCAAGAAGAAGTTGCCCCCTTCCAACCCCATTAGAAGGTCAGGAAGGATTGTTCCCAAATTTAAAGGTAAATACTTTGCAATTTGTATATCAAACAATGTGCAAATTCAAGCCTGTGTCATGAAGTAATATATATTTTTAAAAAAAAAAAATTTAGCTGCAAGAGTGCAGAAGAACAGGCAGAAGGGGAGTCCCAGTAAGTCTGTGCTCAGACTGAAGGCTCTGGAAGAATACTGCGGTGAACTGCTGAAGAGCGATCCTCGTATCTGCCAGAGCTCAGAGCTCATCCAGTTCCTGCTTCCCAAATCCCAGGACCTCGATTCTGACTTAGCAAAAAACAGGTATTAATGGCAAATGTTTCATTTTGGGCTGGAGGAAGCCTTTAAGCACAACGTATGCCAAAAATTTCCAACATACAGGTTAGGACCAAATTTGTTGTTTGAGGACCAACATCCAAGTCAGAGGTCTCCAATCCTTACCTCCAACTCAATCAATCCCACCTTAAACAGCTAATTATTCCTTATATCTCAAAAGAGTAGAGTTTGCCATTAGCAACACCAAGGTCATGGGTTTGATTCACATGCATAAATGAAGTCACTTTGGATTAAAACATCTTGGCAAATGCTTAAATCTAAATGTATTGAACTGTTGGAGAAATATTGGCCAGGTGTGTCCTCTGACATATTCTAACGAGCTGGTTTAAGTTTTTGAATTTGCATTTCACCCACCACTTCTTTCTTTAAAGACATTAGTGCATGGGATGTGCCTCTTGGTTTCTGGTATCACAACGAATCTCATTGTCTATAATCTTGCATGACCAGATGCAGTGCGTTCTGTTCACTGTGATTTTGTAATGTCAGCTGACAGACAAATTAATTGTCTTTCTAAACACGGTTGGGGTTAAAAACATGGTGTTATGCAAACATCAAGATTAACTCAAGAACGAACAGGTTTAGGTGGTTATCGGTTAAAAAAGTAGGTTTTGCATTCACCTTGCATTCTTTCATCTCAAGTTGTGCCTCACAGATGTGCTCAGTGTGTCTAACATTAACAGCAATCTCAGATGTTCAACATTCAATAATGTCTAAAGCAGACATGACTCACGGCTTACGTAAGATACCGAACATTTCAGGAAAAGCAAAACAGCTCAAAAGCCACCGTATCATTAAAAGTAAGGACTTTTATAGTTAGGGCATTTGTTTTTGGAAATGTTGTTTGAACAGTGTTAGACGTTGAGAAATGCCTAAATCATTCTTTTAATGGTTTAATCTTAATACTCCCATTTTTAAATGTTGTTGTTGTCCAGATAACTGCAAAAGCATTACTATAAACATTGCTTTTTCAAACATCTTTAACTGGGGATATTCCTCCAAGCTGAACATAATAAAATGCATTTTTCTTCTCCAATAGATATGAACATTTATTTTGAAGAATGACAAAACAACTACATGATAAACTTATGTTCGTGGTACAAACAGGAAACCCGTTTAAGTGAAAGAGACGCTGTGTTGATGCATCACAGAAAATTCTGAAAGATCTCAAATAGTCCATCAATTCAACAATCAGTACTGAATAAAAAAATAATAAAAATCATAACTGACAGCTACAGCAGCCAATCACCTTATATCTGCAGTTTTGGAGGGCTCTGAACCCATAGATTCGGTGGGAAGAGACTCGTTAATTTCTATGGCATCATCCTCATCTTCACTCTCCTCACTGGACGCCTGACCTCCATCTGTGACAGCGTTCACGCCGCTCGGTTTCACGCCGTTCACGCGAGCGCTTTTAGATGTGCTGACACTTTCATCTTCAAGAAGCTCCTCTCTTTTATCTGAATCCTCCAGATCCTCCTCTTCATCTTCTTCATCTTGTTGCTGCAGAGATCCCTGAATGTCTGCCTTGTCCATCTGCTGCTTGTCTATGATGAAGAAGGTTTGAGGGCTGGTGTCCATCTCATCTTCATCATCATCCAAGTTCACACTGGGGAAAAACAACAGACCAGCATATTTCATATTTTTGTGGAAATAGTGGTATAATGTTTTTCTTGATCATTTGATTAATACAAAGTTCAAAAGATCAGCATTTATTGAAACTAACTTTTCTAACATTATATATGTCTTTTATGGTTTGGTTTGAGCAATTTAATGAATCCTTACCAAATAAAATTATACATTTCTTTAAAAAAAAAAAAAAACAAAACCCCTAGATTAACCCCAAACACATGAAAGGTAGTGTGCACATTTAAATAGGGCTGGGCGATATGGCAAAAAAAATTATCACGATAATTTTTTCCTTATCAGTCGATATCGATAATTATCACGATAAATGTCAAATCTTTATATCTAGCGATTTTAAAGGCAGGTTTTTTTCTCCTGAATAAAAGAAAAACCAGACAATTAATTATTATTTATAGTTTATTGTCAGAACATGACAAATAATTTTCAAACAATGATCAATTGAGGTAGATACAGATTTGAATATTACTAGTTACATCAACATCAATAGAATAATATTATTAATATTAATAGAATATATAAAACGTTTTTATAAAAAAATAAGAACTGTAAAATTATACAACATTTGTAACATGGCTCTGACTGTAAATGTAGAGTTAAAGTGATTAAGTATATTTATCTTCCAACAAAAATGAGAATAGACAAATCTTTTCAGCATGCCAATCCCTTTGTGCAGCTGATTTAACACATTTTGTAAAATGTTTGAGCTGTCTGACAATATAAATAAAAAAATAATAAACAAAAGAACAATCTTAACCATTTTTTCAGCATTTACTGCTCAAGTTTTCAACAGCCAAAGACATTTCCCTACAAGTTACGTGCAAGAAAGACAAGTCTGTCTACAGTCTCAGGTTTTAAAGCTGCTCTATGACAGGTCACAATGTTTCCTCCAGTACTAAAAAAAGCCTCTGGAAGGGGGAGCTGGTAGCAGGGATACACAAGTAACGCCTTGCTAGTTGGCTTACTTTTGGAAATTTTTTGTCATACATCTTCCACCAATCCAGGGTTCTGTTTCACTGTCTGCATCTGGAGCCATGAGGTAGTGCTCCAGCTCCATCTCCACTACCTGCATGTCAGTGAGTCCTGTGTTGCTGGGGATGGCCTCTTAAAAACTGCCAAGTGACTTCCTCTGCTTCTTGGCAGGAACAGCTGCAGCAGCTCCCCTCTGCCTCCATTTCTTCTGTTCTGTATGAAGCCTGTGAAGTGGATGGACCTTGGTCTCCTTCCATATTCAGAATCTCAGAAACTGCTCTTTGTTTGATTCCCTCAATTTTCTCTGGCCTGATATATTGAGTCTTGAAGCGCGGATCAACCAAGGATGCCATATCAAGCAGTTCATCTGTTATCTCCTCATCATACTTCTCACTGAGATAGTCTATGACTACTGTCTTTATGTCCTTTGTGAGCTGTGTGTCATCATCAGAATGTTTCAGGACCTCTGTTTTGAAGAGGTGCAGCACAGGCTTAAGGTAGGACACACTCACATAAGATTCACCAGACAGTGAATCTGTGAACTCAAGAAGTGGTTTCAAGCCCTCATTTATTGACTCCAAAACGTCAATGTCCTGCCAGGTAGGCACCAAGTGTCTGGTTTTCTTGTCAGCAGTGAGTACCTGACTGATAGCCTTGTGCTGTTCAATCACCCTGGCCACCATCTTTTGACGTGAGCCCCACCTGGTAGGTGATTCTGTCACCATCTTGTGTCTGGGCAGTTTAAGTTCTTCCTGAGCAGTCACAAGGTCTCTTTCTTTTTCCAAGAGAAAGAGAAGGCAGCCACTACTTTTTTACACAGCCCGACAGCTCGTTCCACCCTCTTGTCCTTCCCCGCTTTCTCTGAGGAAGGAATGGAAATAGATACTTACTTTGTCTTTTTTCAACACAATATTTTTTCAAATGTATCCACAATATGTAAAGAAAAATATATATAATATACTGTAGCAACAATTGAGCAGCACAAGGCCATCAGCACTATATAAATTAGCTTTTTATATCAGCATCATTACTACTACTACTCCACATTAAATATTTAGGCTAAATTATGCATTTCAGTTTTAAATATGGCTTCTTTCTTGTAATCATTAACATTTAAGAACACATCAATAATACAACTGGGGCTGCAACTAACAATTATTCTAATAATCGATTAGTCAGTCGATTATTTTTAGTTAATCGATCAATTGGATAAAAACAAAAAAACAATTAAAGCATTAATTTTTTATTCAAACAGAACTAAAATCTTTAGAAAGTGCACTCCAAAAAAAGAATTTAAAGCATCTCAAACAGAAGTTTTAAGCATCTCTTAATTTTCTCATGCCATTTTTTCTTGTCTAGTAATCTTGATTTAAGATTTTTTTAATATATTTGGACTGGAAAGCGAGACAAAATTACTAAGTAAAAAGCTTTTTGCAGTGTAGGAGTGAATTTTTTAGGCGACCGTAAT
The DNA here is from genome assembly GCF_018831695.1 of Puntigrus tetrazona. Lineage (NCBI taxonomy): Eukaryota > Metazoa > Chordata > Actinopteri > Cypriniformes > Cyprinidae > Puntigrus > Puntigrus tetrazona. The sequence goes on from NC_056701.1 coordinate 25,969,222, forward strand.
TTTAGAACGTTCACCTTTAATGTTTCCATGGCTACGGCGTCATGTTTGTCACGTGACACACGCAGCCACAATAACGCTGTATGACAGATGTATCCCTTTTATTTTATTTTTCGTTTTAATTCAAAATTTTAACACACAACGCAAGATTCAGCACGTAAATTCATAAGTTAACGTTACTCCCAAAAAAGTTACTACTTTTAGTAATCAATTTTAATCGATTTAATCGATTCGTTGTTGCAGCCTAAATACAATATTGATTTAAAATTCATCATCATTATTATTATTTCTATAACTTTTTGTTATTAGATGGAATACGGAGACTAATGCTTACCAATAGCCAAGTGTAGTCGATGTCCAAAACACTAAGTCGTGTCCATTTATTGAGCGATGCAGCTTTTACCATGTTTGCACCACTATCAGTTGTGATACATACTTGTCTGGTTTCACTCAGCCCCCAGGAGGTGAGTGCTTCCAGTCATTCCTTGGGCAATAACTTCACCTGTATGATCTTCAGGACAATAAGCTGTTTGAAGGCATTTGCTCTGAAGATTCCAGTCTTCGTCTATAAAATGAACTGTAAGGCTCAGATAAGGCTCCGATGTGCGACTGGACCATATATCCGAAGTAGTAGCGAAGAATTGTACATTTTGCAGATGCCGCTCTACCGTCTCCCTACACTCAGTATATAGCCGTGGAAGCGCTGTCAGCGAGAAATGTTTTCGGCCCGGTAGTTCGTATCTGGGGTCAGAACGTGGATAAGATTCTTAAATCCTTCATTTTCGACAAGACTAATGGGAAGCATGTCTTTTGCAATGCAATATGCAACTGCTTTTTGTGATGTCTCCATGTCTTTTGTTTTTTTTTTCTCATAAAGGCACGGCTTTCAAAATGGCGACATGAGACTCTGCTGGGTAGTTGCGCTGATGCTTGTAGATGGTCCACGACGTTTACCAACACTTGTTTGGGTCTGTAATTTCTTTGCATCTTCGTATTCTGAAGGGTGGACGTTGTTTTAAATGATGAAAGAGATTTGTGGTGTTGCCTGTTTTGATGGCACGAGAGTCGTCTGCACAGTTTGCAGTGCACGTCGCTCTGTTTTGTGTCGGATTGCAAAAAACCAAAATAGCTCCAGACTACTGAAGTTGAGTGACCTTTCTTGTCAACTAAGTCTGTGACCTGCGAGCTAGTCGTGGACGGTGCATTTTCTTCACTGTCGCTCATTTTTCTTACTCCTCCAACACGTGCAACTGACACTGTATGGCTGTATAGTACTAACACTGCGTGTGGCATCCAGAAGCGCAGGCTGCAAAATGCGTGCGCAGCGTTACGTATAGTGCGTAAACATTATCGAGCGCTTATCGAACTGTCATTATCGTGTTATCGAGAAAATTTATATCGTGAAAATTATCGTTATCGAATTATCGCCCAGCCCTACATTTAAAGTCCAGAGAACACCCACCGTATTTGTTCTGTCATAAAACTCAGTCTTTCACAATGCCTGGATGTTTGAGTACATTCATGTCTCAAGGGTTGATTTTTATTAATATTAACGGTGCGTGTCAACTGACAATGAGTGACGCCAGACGTGAGCAGATGATGATATGTAAACATAAATCGTATCGTTTACATGCTGAGATTTTTAATACATGTTAAATGCAATGGCGACTAGAATAGCTGTGTGCTAGACGGACACTTTGGGCATTCTTCATTTTCTAAACTGCAACCACAGCTTATTATTATCTTACATGCTCCAAAGTGAAGCAATCCTGAAGTTTACTAAGTGAAAGTGAATAAGATATTTATTGAGTAAATCTTTAAACGCTGAAAGAAATGTTTAACATTTGTTAAAAGGGTGCACTGTATTTATTTAAACCCACTTCCTGAAAGCGTAATTAAGCGGTGACTCATAATTCTACAGAACTACAGGTGAGTCACCAAGGAAATAAACAACTTTTCAAATAATTTCATTTTTTATGTGATACGGTTTGCTTAAAAACATTTAAAACTAACTAAAAAAATGTATTCATTTTCTCTCTCTGACATCGAAGTTTAAGACGTTTTTGTTCAGATCATTAACCATTCCTTAGCAAAAACTATTTTAATGCACACAAGTATTGGGAACTTGTTTTTTTTTTTCTGTTTTACCTTTTACCCCGTTATACGCATTTTCTGCCACATGTAGTCCAGAAACATCGAGGACTGCAGGAGACGCAGCCAATCCGCTGCATGTGTCTCTCTGCAAATAAGAAAAAGAATTATATTTATATTGCTATTTTTTTCCTCTAAATATTCATTTATGCAGATGTTCACCTTTAAAAGAGCAGTTTATTGCGTTTATTATGCGTGAAGCGATTCAAGTAGACATAACACGGCACCTGTGTACGGCACGCAGGCCCTCGAGATGGGTGCGAGCGCCCTGATACTGCAGGATCTCTTCTGGGCTCAGGTGTGTGAGCAGCACCTGCAGGACAGCCTGGGCGTCCAGACAGCTGCGGGAATTAGTGTTCACACCACGGAGTATCGCAACACCGACTCTGAACCCCAAACACATCACGGTCACACACTCGGCCAACGCAAAACAAGAGGAACCTGCTCACGAAGACGTGGCGTGTACCTTTCTGATCCTGGCGGAGCTTCAGGAGGGTCTTTCTAGCTCCTGCACGCCATCCTCCTGCTGGCGTATCTCTGTTGAGAATGAAAGAATATCATCTTGATTAACTTTTTTGCTATTTTATTTATTTTTTAATTATAAAAAAAATTTACATTTTCAACCGACAGTCATTTATTGTTATTTATAGTAAAACATTTATTCTTATAACAATAAAAAAACAGATCTGGAAAAAAAGGACTTTAACCACAATGTGTTCAAAATGTCACATCACATGGTTTTATGATAACCATTTTGTTTTACTTTACAAGAAGGTGTTTTTATGACATGAAATATGTTCTTGTTTGTGGAAGAAGTCTGAATTAAGCTTTTTTTTTTTTTTTTAAGGTATACACAAACATTTGTGTAGAAATAAATTTAATAAAGGGAATACTGACATTTTACTCCCTATTTCTGAACATTGCAAGAATTGTAATTTAAAAGGTTATAAAAGCAATTTCAAACAAATTGAAAAAATAGGTTGCAATTCTAAAATAAATGCGTGAGTTTATAGTATGCATTATCTTAATGAATAAAATAACTAAGAAAATAAGTTAAATATATGTAATTATCATCAATGAACACGAAATGTACAATGAATTATAGGAGGATTCGTATGTAAATCATTCATAATGTATTATTTCTATCACTTTACTTTGTATACAGCTGTGGTCAAAAGTTTACACACCCCTTGCCGAATAACCATTTAACCAAAAATGAGATGGGTTATTGTAAAATAATATTGCAAAGTGCTTTATTTTATTTAGTAATGTCCTGAATATGATATTTTACAAAACAAGTTTACATACAGTCCACAAAATAGAGCCTGTTCGAATATTTACACATGCTTGAGTCTTTAAACATCTTAAGGACACAACTTACATAAAAGACACGCATTGTACATCATGATCCCTCTTATTTTTGTAAAATAATTACTACGATGATTATATTTGGAAAATATGATATACGAACGTATTCAGAGCAAAGCTTTTTTGACACTTTGAATAGGTCCATTCATTAGGATTGCATCACCTCATGACAAATGGTGACAATGGATTGGGCTTTTGAGGCTTGACCAGTTCAGCTGAAAGAGCAATGCTGGAATTTCTACTGGGCCAAGTGCTATTGAATACGCCTGTCAATTGTGTTTACAAAGAGTGTGGTAAAAAAAAAAAATCTAACTCAAATACAAGACAATGAGAAATTATTCACCAAACATCATCTTATTGAGCCACCATTGGAAACGAGCCAGAGTTTGGGTTAGGATGTCCCAGACCTAAAGCTCATTAAACTTATTGTCTCTAAAAATAAACGTGTAGGAGATTCTCCCATTTCGGCTGAATCCACATCATGGAGTGTAAAAATGTGGCTCTACCTGATTTTGCATCTAGCAATCAAATTGCGGTTAGAAATCGAAGCAAGCACGCTGACTCATTTACGCACAGAAATGAAAGAAAAAGTACCTCGGATGACTCGTAATGCAGTGTGAGGATGATCCAGGGAGATGGCGATTCCCAGAGCCTTCAGGTACTTCTTCTCATGAAGTAAATTTGACAGCTCCTGCTGCCTGTGAAGACGCAAAAACACTCAAACTAGGTGTTGGTGACATTTTGTTTCGGAAGAATTAAAAAAAATGTAAAAAACTTTCAGCTTCCAATACACAAAAAAAAACTATTTTGTAATAAAACTAACTCCTCCATTCAAAAGGACTTCTTTTATGATGTCTTTTACAAACGCTCTGAATAGGTTTGTTTATTAATTAGGACATAACAAAGAGTGTCAAAAGGTGGATTTGACCATTTTGGGGCCTGACCGGTGGCGTCATTGAGTTTTGATGGATCAGAAATGTTTCATCAAGCATTTCTTTAGTTGTGTATCGAAGATGAAAGAAAGCCTCGTGGCTTTGGAACTGAATGACTGCTGAGTAAATGATGACAGACGTTTCATTTTTGGGCGAACTATGCCTTTAACATTTTTAACTAATAATTAATATGACCTAACGAGCCCAGAATTCGATCAGATATCATGTTTGTGTACAAGCTATGACGCGTGTCGAGATCAGCATAGATGGAATCAGGTGAAGCTAAATTGCTTTTAAGCGTCTAAAAACAGTATTGTTGCAACATCCGGATTCAGTTTTCAAGAGATTAAAGCTTTAAAAAGACAAAAAGGAGCCTTGCTTAGTTTGCTAAAATGTTTAACATTTAGCCTTGACGGCCTACAATCACGTATCTCACGCGGCTGGATCGTTTGTTTGTTACATAATATAATGCGGGCAGCGTCTTACTTAAGGACTCGGGTCTTCCTGTTTGGCCTGCTCCTCTGCCAGCTCCACTTTAGTCACGTCCTAACCAAAGAGAAGACAATGAGAAACAGAAACAAATGCACTAAAACAATCACGAGCAATAGAAACGTATGCTCAAGCGACCACAACCGTAATGCTTTTTCTGGAATGGAAACTATTATTTGTGCACCAAAGAGCCATTGGTTTCATTCTGGGAGCGTGACACAAATAAATCAGCACCGGCTTTACACAGTAATGGGTGCAGCAGAAATTATTAACTGTTAATTAGAAGAAGGTGTACACACACTTTGAATCGTATGAAATGTTCCTCCAGTGCTCATTCTCACCTGTCAACGTAATGAGAACTAGAATTAATGGCTAAAGATAGCGTTTAGCGTTGGCGTTGTATTCAGCATGGAAATATCACAACAGCAGATTCATGCTGAAATGTGCTGGCAGTAAAACGTCCCTTATTAACCTGCTCATAATCATAAAAATGGCCAATATTTGTGTTTATTGTTGGCTGTACTGTACACAAAAAGAAAAAACTAATTATATAAAAATTCTGCTAATGTGGCCAATAATATAAATGACATTTTATGTCTAATTGAAAAACTGCATTTATTTGATTAAAAAAAAAAAAATCTATATTTTTAAAATGCTATTTTAAATTTCAAATAACTTTAACTCTGTGCCGTTAATCCCGTCTTCAACGTCACATGACCTTTCGGAACTCGTTCTAACAGGACGCTCAAGAAACATTTCTTACTTTTATTTGAATACAAACTTATCTTAAAAGAACTCTTATTTGAAGCAGGAATCTTTGTAGCGTTATAAATGTCTTTCCTTTTCCTTTTGCTCTATTGGAGTGCATCCTTCCTGAACAGAAGTATTCATTTCTTTACAAAAGTATTGTATCTGCTTCTTCATCTTCATGTTGCTTGGAAGAGGACTGCATAAGAATAAGGAAGTGAAATGCATCAATTCCAATGAAGCAGTCCGGCAGGGTAAATAAAGTCCCTTTTGTCTCGGTAAAGGAAACATCACACAACACAAAACACGGTTGGCTTGGTTTCATTTGACAAGCGCGTTTTAGCTCCAGTGTTAACGACAGCAAATTTAGTTTCAGTTATAGTCTTTTGATTAAAATACCATTTAGTTTCAGTATATTAGTCGTTCGAATTGCTTATAGCTTTAGTTGACTAAATTTAGTCGGTTTGGTTACAGTGTAAACTTCCCAAATTCGTTATATAGGTTTGAAATAAAAGTTAAAATGAAAGAAATCGAATTCTCATAAAGAACATGCTCTTATTTTAAATGAAATACCAATGGTTATGCATTATAACTACTTGTTTACCATACTACTCATTCTCTCAAGCAGACATATTTCTATAAAAAAAAGGTTTAGATTAATCTTAGATACTAAGTGATTTAGTGATTCTGTCTTTTGTTGTTTGATTATCATCGGTGACTTGGACAATATGTAAATCCCCTCCTATCCCTTTAAAAGCAGTGTTCTGATACGCTCTCCTACCGTTTACACAAACGACTGTTTACGTGAATGATCATCAAAGTCTCTTTTTTTTTTTTGTGCAGTTCTCAGTTCATTAGCACTTTAGCGCAGCGCGACGCACTTTTTCTCTGCATGCGGCTTAAGGTCGCTAGATTCTCCAAACCGAAATTATTTTCGTGGCTTTGGAAAACTTTCTTAAATTTTAGACGCGTCAAGGTGGACTGACCTTCCACAGGCGTGATGGTGGAGTCGGCTGATCCCGTCACTATCAGGTCATCTTTGCTGCTGCCGTTGCAGAGCCCACACTTTGTCTGGTGGGCGTCAAATGTTTTTATGCACTTTCGTTTGTTTTATGGTCCACAACTTCACAAGTCCATCAGAACCACTGTAGAACGACAGAGAGATAGAGGCTGTGATCTATGAACCCAAAGCTTGCAGACAAACGTCACACAAATTTGAAAGTGAAAGTCAGCTGAACGCAGTCCATGTGAACCGATTGAACTGCGGCCAGAAGATGTAAGGAAATAGATAACCGACCTCGACACTAGCTGAGTTCCTCGACTGACAAATATGACCTTTAACACAGAGGCGTCATGTCCCTCAAACGTCTGCAGAAACAAAACACAGAAGTTATTATTTAATGCTTTAAACAGAATATCAATGTTAGCGACAGTTCACTCAAACACTACAATAACCCTATAATGATTTGCTCACCCTCAAGCCATCCTAGTTACATATAACCTATTTCTTTCAAATACAATCAGAGTTACTTTTAAAATATGTCCTGGACCTTCAAAGCTTCATAGTGGCGTAAAAGTGCATCCATCCATCAAATAAAAAAAAATAGCTCCACACTGATCTGAGGAGTAAATAAAGGCCTTCTGGAGTGAACCGATGTGTTTGCGTAAGAATAACACGCGTTTAAAACTTCAAATGTAATCCCTGTCTTACACGTGTTCAGGTGGCGTAAGCAGCAAATCAGAGTTTGAGGTTAACGGTTTGTTAATGGCAAGAATTGAACCTCAAAATGAATTATGACCAAAAACCCGTAGAACTCATCTAAACGGTTACCTAAACAGCTCTTTAAAGATGTAAGGCGTAACTCACCTTGAGCAGCTGAAGTCTTGAAGGGACCAGATTTTGATGGAGCCGTCCGCTGAGGCCGAGGCGAGACCTGGTCCACGGAGAGAACTGAACGCACCAAATACCTGCGACTGTGACCTCTGAAGGCGCCCAGCAGACTCATGTCAGCCAGCAACCAGAGCTTAGCCAGTACGGTCCTGAGAGCCCGTGGCCCAGCAGCTTGTCATTGGGAGAGACGGTCACGCTGTTCACATCCTGCACGAATGAAGAATAAAACGACGTTTGAAGAAAACTGTAGTAATAACGTCATTGACAGCAAATACAGAAACTTCGTTTTTGTTTCACTACAAAATATTACAGCGATGTTGTCTTGCTGTCATGAAGTCTGATTCATTTTAGTAGGGACATTTTTTCCATTATATATAATTTTATTTATTTTATGTACGAAATTATATTGTTCATGTATAATGTAAGTTGACTTTATAGCGTTCATAGAAAAAATACATTGTTAAATTAATCCATATTAGACAGATTTCTAAAAAATCATGTGACAATGAAGACTACATTAATGATGCTTAAATTTCAGCTTTGCATCACAGAAATAAATTAAATTCTAAAATATATTAAAACAATTTTTTTATTTTGAATTGTTTTTTTGTTTGTTTTTTTTTACAATATTACTGTTTCACTGTATATTTGATCAAATATTGCAGCTTTTCTGAGCGCAAGACATTAACATAAGCATTTAACAAATCTTACCAACTCCAAACTTTGGAGGGTAGTATACAGTTTTGTTGTTCAAAATAAATAAATAAATAAAATAAATCATTATATACACATATATACATATACACACACACTTTTCAGATTACAATTTTTTTCTGAAATATATACATATGTATGTGCATTTATAAATACATATACACAATACACACATTTATTATCTAAACAAAACTCTTATTTTCATGCCATTAATCATTTGAAAGCACTAATGAGATTAATGCTGCAGTTAATTACAAGTTTGCCATTTTCTTGTTGGCACTCAGCCAGTGTAAAATCAGCCCCACACACGTGTGTTTAAAAGCTCAACTCTACAGTAACATCTTTCACAACACTGGACAAAAGAGAGTTCTGCTGTCAGCTGAAGATGATTTATGGTTACACAGTCTTGACGCAAACAGGTGCACAAAAAAAAAAAAAAAAAAAAAAAAAGTCAGACAATACAGACATGGAAGACTTGACAAACTAAAGCAACAGAGCACGGTTCTGCGGCCAAAACTATTTGTGCAACCAGATAAACATGTTTTCATCGTGTTTTGTTGAAAGCTTAGTATCGTGACAGGGGCAACGACCCACCTTGTCATGAGCTTTCTCTCACGAGCCGTGCCGTCATCAACACCGGTTCACATCCCACTTCAGGAAAAGAGTCAGGCAGGTCCCAGACCTTAACAGTACAGTCCTGACTGCCCGACACCAGGAAGACCTTCTTTAACCTGCGTACAGCAACAGGGTCATTTCGTTATTGGTTAACAGGTTTAAACACAACTTAGTAAAAAAAACAAAGTCAAACTGAAGCTTTAAAAAATGTGAAGCTTAATTTCAGCTTTCTGACAGTGCAACTCTGACAGATGAACTAACAAACTGCAATAAATTAATACAATTAATAAGTATAGACATGTAAAAAACAACAACAACTAAAACAAATGCTAAAAGAAAAAAGAAAAAAATTATATACATATATACATACACATATACATGTACACATATATACACATACATATGTATATATATATATATATATATTTATATATGTGTGTGTGTATGTATATATATATATATTTTTTATTGTGTGTGTGTGTGTGTATGTATGTATACACACACATATACATATATACATACAATAAAAAAAAAATATATATATATATATATATATATATATATATATATATATATATATATATATATATATATATATAAAGGGAAAGGGAAATGTTTTTAAGTTTATATTATACTAAAGGGTAGAAACTTCACAAAAGCGTTAATTGAATCAAAGGTGTTGCTGGCCTCAAAAAGTTTGTGAACTGTATTAGAATAGTTTATTGTGATCAAGAATGTCGCAATTATTGATCTGCTGTGTTATCAGCTTAGTAAAAAGTGTCACTCAGTCAGGAAACAATGGATTTTCAAAGGACAGCAGCCGTTTCTGCTCGTGTCTTAACTCATGCTGCTTTATCTGAGTGGTATTTCTAACAGAGACCAGACCTGGAGCAGGCGATAGAGCCCCACGGCGTTGGAGTGTCCGCTGCCCTGAGCCACGCAGTGCACCCTGCCGGGCGCTACGTCAGATCCATCTTCCACAGCCGCAGGGACTTGTCCTGTGCAGAACATCACACAAACGTCATCTCTCCGAATGTAGAAGCGGCCGTTACATTTCACGGTCTGATGTTTTGAATGGCGTACTATGCTTTTTGTGGAAAGAGTCACCTTTGCGCAGCTGGCAAACATGGAACCTTTGCGGAGGACATCCGATAGATAAGATGGTATCTGCAGAAAAACGAGCAGAAGATTGTCGAGATTTAAAGACAATTGGGTGTTACGTTACGTTAGTGTTACGTACGCTTCTACAGGAAAAAAGAGAGCAAATGAACAAAGCAATTTACTTTGCTGTATTTTTAACATGATTATCATCATATTTATAGAATAGTTTAGTTTTAATTTTTTTATTTAATTTTCTCATGTTATGTATTTTTTTTCTAAATATACATTTAATTAGTTGTATTTCTGTTTTAGAGTTAGCATTAATTAATATTATTTTACATTTTATTTAGATAAGATCTTTTTTTTTTTTTTTTTAGATTTACTTTTTTTTCCCATCAAATATTTATATTTTGTTTCATTTCGGCTTTGTTTCAACTGCAGGAAATTGAGTTTTATTGTTTGAATTAATAATAACAACAACAACAACAACACTAATCCTTTTTAAATCTCACCGAATAAATATTTGATCAAAATGAATATTTTAGTCGAATCTTTTCACTTCCACTGTCGTTGAAACCGAGGCATGCATTTCATTTACAGATAACACACACTGTGGAAAAAAAGTGCATTAACAGAGACACACACACACACACACACACACACACTCGACACTCTATAATACTCAGCTTTTTTTTCTTTTTAAGTGCTATTTTAGAAAGCACTTTTTATTAATATAATTTTTATTTTATTTTATGTTTTAGCACTTGTTTTTGTTATTTGTAAATTTTGCTACTTTTTTCCTTGAGCGTTTACTGTTGCTTTTTGCATTATCACTCACCATTCTTCCTATTTCACGCTGTAATGCTGCTTTGATGCGTATTCTGTATCGTTAAAAGCACCTATATATAAATATAGGTGACTTGTCAAACGTGTTTTCTGCGCCAAACTTGAGTTACAGATATAGGTCTCTGCGTTTTGGCTCAAAGTATCCAGTTGCTGCCCTCTAGTGGCTCGCTCACCTGTGTGTCCATACAGAATCTGACAGCTGTTAGTGGCCAGCTCAAACACCTTCAGCTGAGAGCTGTTGGTGGCCACAACTATGTGCGTGTCATCCCTGCCCCAGGAACTTCACATCCAGGACATCGTCATTGCTGGCCGACAAACTTCAAGCGGAGAGAAACAGATCCTGATCGTAAGCCAAGCTCAGAAGCGCTGAAAGTAAAAACAGGCCGGGCAGAAGGTGGACCGTGGGGCTCACCTGCTGCTGTACAGCGAGCGGGCATCTGGTAGATGAGGATGTTGTGCTCTGCGGTGGCGGCTGACCAGTCTGTTGGACTGCGGCATGGGCAGGAGGTGCATCAGGCTGCGCGGGTCTAAATGACCCTCGTCTGTGTTGAGAGCCGGAGCATCGGGCAGCGATTGGATGAACACGCAGCGAAGCGGACAGGGAGTCCCACACTCGAAGAATACCTGCATAAGACAGCAGAAACATCGAATAGTGAGGGCCAGGTTCAACACCGCGCAGAGCACAGAGGCAACATACAGCACCAAAATCATTATTTTCAATCAATGAGTAAAAAAGTAAAGCGCACACATATCTAATCGGTGATCGGTTTTAAATAAATGCTCTTTTTTTCCATTATTGAAAGAATTTGATTATAGCGCTGTATTATTTATTTGGACGAAATAGTTTTTTTATTTATTACTAAAAAGGTACACATCGTCTCAGTGTTTCCTGTCATTAAACGCTCAAAACCACTGGCTGAATCGATAAGCAAAATATTTTATGTTTTGTTTTTAAAACAAAATACCAAAAAAGCTTTCAAATGCAAAATGTCGGCAGATGCCTAAATTAGAAATTATGTGCATAAAAACAAATATTTTTCGTGTGCATAAATACACACAAACAATATAAATGACTAAAATACGTAGAAAAAAATACTGATCAAACACCAATATGGTGCTAATATTTTTTAGTCCATTTGTGATTTGTCCAAAACAAATATGTTGCATACCTTCTAGTAGTTATTGAATCTTAAACTTAAAGAAAATCTGTGAAATAAAAGTTTTATCAATTTTTACAAATGTAAATATAAATATTACATGAATACAAAAAAAAATACAAAGGTGTTGCTTATCTAAAATATAACAAAGTGCATAATAAACATTAATATTAGCATTACATTAACATTTAATAAATAATAATAAAATAACAATGTTACTGTCGCAACAACGGGCAATTCCGCCCCTAAGTGGTCCTGCTTTTAGAATTTACATTAAAGGATTTTATATTAACCTGGATTCTGATTCGAACTACAGCATTTACCTTTACTGCCAGCTGTGACAAAGTGCAACCCTTCACCCTTCACACCCATCTGAGAGTAATCGCCCTTCTCAGGGAGAAGAACAACACCTTCCACAGCCTGCACAGTGACAAATAAGAGGTCTCCAAGTGAAATAACACTGCAGAGTAATCCGTCTTTTAAAGGTAATGATAAACAGATAATAGTTGATAAACCTGACCTCATAGGCGAGGACAGTCTTCTTGACGGTCTTCTTCTTCAGGTCCCAAACTGAACAGATTTTTGTCTCGGCCCGAACTGAAAATGAAGACAAGCGCGACTCTGGTAAGTAGTTAGACCATTACAAGTAAAAAAATTTTTTTTGTTTCTGCCGTTTACCTAATTAGAGTTTTCATAAATCGGGGAGAAGGCCAGGGATGTGACGGCACTAAAGTGGCTCTCCAAACACAGATACACTTGCTGCTCTGCAGGTCCCCAGATCCTGATCCCACAGTCCACGGAGGAGGAGAAGAGCTGCAGCCTGCTGATGTCGGATGAAACTCAACCAAACTGGAAGAGAGGGAGTTACATCTCTTACAGATGGCACCACGAGAAGCGAGATTCAATCGTGGACGTTTCTTGGTGCTTACTGTACAACCCCAGACGATCCTTTCAGGTTGTGTGTGCAGTACTGCTTCAAAACATCCCACAGCTTGATGGTGCCGTCGCAGCCACCTACAAACAAATCATCATGCTTGATCCCGCTGAACGTGCACTGATCTGAAGAGCACTTTAACTAATGTTCTTTTAGACAGTACAATGTTTATAAAATACAATAGTAATTCCACGTTTCTTAATATCCTTTAAATGCACTTTGTAATCATTTTTAATTGAAAGTTTGACTTTAATGCACTTTTTATATCATTATGTTTTAATAAGCTTTTGCCATGCATTGAAGTAGTACACTTATACTGAATAACATACTAAAGCATGCATACATATTTTATATACATATATATATACACACACACACATACATACATACATACATATATATATATATATATATATATATATATATATCTCTCTCTCTATCTATCTATCACACACATATAGATATACACATATACATACACACACACACACACACACACACATATACATATATGTATGTGTGTGTGTATATTATAAATAAACTATTCCAATAATAATCAAGTAATCAATATATAGAGAAGTGTAATATTTCGCCTTGTTAAGATGTATGTGACACCAAAGCTGTTTAGAGTTCCTCATCAGAGACGTGGTGTGTCTGACCTGTAGCCAGCAGGGTGGAGGTGGAGTCAAGGTCATGCTGGACACGGGCACATTGTGGATGGCCCTCCAGGAGCGAGTGCACTTCTCCTGCTTCCAGTCCCACTGCTTCAGGAGCAGAGCCCTGCTGGCCGTCACCAGCACCTGCAGAACAACAGCAGAAACAGCCTCAGTGTGGATCAACGCTGAAACAGCAGACGGGCAAAGGAAGCTCATCTCACCTCATCGTCGGGACTCAGAGAGAACGAGGTGATGTCCTCCTGATCATCCTGCTCAAGAGAAGCAACGGTGACAAACTTTTTCTCTTCATCGCGCAATACTCACAAATAAAGCTCAATATCAACACTTAACCACACGCTATTTAAAAAAAAAAAAAAAGATTTTTATGTATTTTAATGATTTACTTTTATCTAAGACCCAGGCGAGATACATGATAAAAAATATTGCTTTTTTTAAATGCAAGCAACTAAAAGGTAAGCAGTAAAATGTTTAACTTTCCAGCTGATTAATCACAATACATTTGTACCGTTTCATACAAACCAAAGCAAGTCTATTTCTACTTAATTCACTTATTTGCATACATTTTCCAGAACAGAAATCTGAATGTCTGATAGGCTTTAAAGTTTTTGCTTCACTTTGTTAACATTTTGGGATTTGATCACTTTTTAAATCAGCCATTAAAAAATACTTTATTGTTATGTCTTCAATTCTAATTGCATTGTTTTATCATTACGTGTTAAGTCAGCTTTAGACATTCTACTAGCTTTAAGTAACAGGCATTAAAAAGTACATGGCCTTTTATTTCCACGGCCTTTGCAAACATTTTAATTGTAATGAAATAAACCTCCTAATTTTGTATTTCGGATGTTTTCTTTCCACTAGTCTAAAAAGAAAAGACATTTTATGGAAGAAAAACTGGCGAAAATAGAAAACTGTGATGAATAATTTAAATATTCACGTTGCAATTTTATTTATTTAAAAAAAGGGAAATTTCTACTTGGATTTGTGTGTTTACTGTTTTTGAACAAACTAAATAAAAAATTTGTCCATAGTATAAACACACCTATAAAACAAAACTGTAAGACACCGACCTGCTCGATACTATGGATGATTTTTCCTGTATTGATCTGTAAAATGTTGACTCGTGGACCACATGTGCACAAGATGTACTGCTCGTCGTGACTTATCTGGATGGAGAAACAAAACGAGTCAAGTAATCACTGTGACTCACGGACCTGCTAATATTATTTACGTGAAGTACTCACTTATGAACTTACCTGCACTTTACCTCCTTTATAGAATGGTTCTATTTTGCTGGAGACTGCGTAACTAAAAGAAAGGATAAAGTTGTCAAGGTAGCGAACAGTCATATCAACTAGTCACTGTAAGTTCAGCACATTTCAAAGCATCTTTCTTACTAAGAAGAGTCAGAATCAAAGAAGACTACACTCACTTTGATTTAAACGACAGCGCGCGTCCAGCCATGACAACCCACGACGTTTTCAACTTCTCGCGAACAATATACTTATTATTAAAAGCATAAATGTTTCTTCATACACCTCTGTATTTCAACGCATGGTGCATGTGTTCCTGCGAGTGTCGCACAAATATGACGTCTTTACTAAAACCCAAGCTCTCGTAACCCTCTAGTGGCAAACAAACGAAAGACAAACTAAAATATCCTAGATGAATATTTTTTCATCCCAGGTGAATAATAATAATAATTATTATTATTATTATTATTATTATTGTTGTTGTTGTTCTGTAAACTATTAATTAATAATGTTACACTATTTTGTAAAAGTGAAAATGCTGGTCACAAATATTTTTGTAAGTTCGCGCGAAAGAATTATTTAAAACAACTACACTGTTTCAGTTCAAGTTGTTTTTTTGTTTTAAATGAACCGTTTACTGTTTCATGTTTTAAGCGCTAGATGTCATCCGTCCTCTTACGAAAAATACGAAGCGAAGAAGCGCGGTAACGTTACGTCATATCCGACGTCTACTTCCTGTCTTTAATCAGACCTCGGATCAGTTGGTGTCGGTTTGTCCTCCGCTCCGTTCGCTTGTTAAAGTCTGAACAGCTGATTCGGGGTCAGTCATTTGTATGCGACTCTTGTACCTCAGCGTCAGCTTGCGTGAACCGACGGCGTCGAGGAATCATGACGGCCGCTCTTAGCTTAGGGCCCTTAGTTTAACAGGACTCCTCGGTTTAAAAGAGTTTCAGGTGTGGGGCAGTCAGGTCGATATGTCAGTACGTGTCATCATGTCCAACGGCCCTGCGGTGTGTCCGGTTCAGCGCTGTCACACACCAGCTCACCGGTAGGTCACCGCTCGGGCGATTCATTCATTCAGCCGTTCACGAATACTGACACACATGTCCGTGAAGTAACTAGTCTGGCCGAAGTGTTGCCTGCTTAGTTTGAATAACACATGTGTTAACCGCTATGTATACTTTTTATCGTTTAAAGCAGTGGCTCGCGACATTTTTGACGACCTTACGATTTTGAATGACCCCTAATAAAATGTGTAATATTCCCATTAGTGTGTTAAGCTATAATTACAACAAACCTCCCGGGTCCCCGGCTCAAATCTGTCGTGAAGAGAGATTAAACATTAAGCAAAACATTAAAACATTTACTGAGTAACCTAATTTATTAGGTTGTGTGCATTTCAGTGGACAGAAACCAAATGCGTGTCGCTTTGGAAAAAATATGACACTTTTCTTTTAATGAGGAAAGACTGAAGAGGCAAATAACGTTGAAACTAGAAATGCATCTCGTTTCTTTCTGTCAAAACTACCGCGTTGAACATAACAGTCAAAGTTATCAAAGTGAGTGTGTGTGTCTGTAATTCAGGAATTGTTAAAAATCTTGCAGTGTTAATTACTATTATAGCTCTTAATAAACTTTTTGCAGTTTTACCTATTTTCGAATGTTGGCCAGAACAGGCCTTTTTAAAGTCTTTTTGGCGAGATCTGCCTTTTTCTTTCAAATAAATGTTTTCATATCACACAAAAAAAAAGGAAGTAATTGAAAGCGCCAAGCGAAGTATCAATCAGGCTAGGTGTAGACTTATATTGTCCCAGTAGCTGGCATCCACATAGCGCTTTGAACTAAAATCGTAATTTACACTCAATATGTTATCATTGCACACTGTTTTATAATCGACTAAGGTGCAGATAATCCTGCCTTTTATTCATTCTTCTTCTTCTTCTCCTTCAGCAGTTCAGGACGTGCAGAGCAGCACCATGTGTGTCTTTTCTGAGTATACGGCCTCTGTCCTCTCTTACCCGCCACCCTCGTCTAAAGAGACAAATCCAGCAACAAGAAGAGGCGGGCGTAAGCAGTTCCACAGCCCTACACAGCATTTTACTAGCCTTCTCAGTTTAAGTTTCAACATCATTACGCTTAATTAAGTCTACTTCAAGTCAGACATCTGAATGCGCTCATGTCTTTCCCCCACAGCCAGTTACATGGAAGTCTCTTGCTGTCACGTTTGCGTTGAGGAAGCGGGTCTTCTTCTAGGGATGAAATACTTCAAGAGAAAAAAAGAGCAAAGTAGGGCGCATGGATTTATCGTCTGAGCGGCATGGTGATAAACCTACACGCGCTGCTTTGGAGTTTCCCATTTCCTGCTAGTGCTGCTTCGTCGTATTGAGCGCTGTTGTTTGTGTTTTGGTGCCGTAGTGATTGAGAGAGAAACGAACAAAGTCGATGGGAAAAGCGGCGCTCGGAGGTCCTTTCTCACTCGTCGACCACAACCATAAACCCACAAGGCGAAAGAATTTCCTCGGCCGGTGGCTGCTGATCTATTCGGTTTCACACACTGTCGGACATCTGTCCTGATGAACTGGAGAAAATGATTGAGGCTGTCGATGAGATCGATAGCAGAAAAGCGTCTCTTTTTAAAGCCCATAAGCGTCTGTAAGGCGATTTGTATTTTATGCAGTGATCTTAAAATATTGTACATTTAAACTACTATTACATTTAAAAATAGTAGATAGAAGTCATACTAAAGTGTCCTTGGTCTATGGAAATGTGGCATCTAAGTAAAAGCAGCGATTCTCAGCCCTTTTGATTTAAAGACCTCCATTGTTCATCACTATATTTGAAACTTCTTGTATAAATTATAATATATCCAGCAGTATGTAATTATGATAAAGCTACTTATAACCTTTTTATAGACAGAAACTGTCATTATATTAAGAGTTAACTGGATGTTCTTAAATACAAAATAGTGTGTGTGTATATATATATATATATATATATATATATATAAGATTAAACCTTGATTTAAAAATATATCATATATCTTATGATATTAAAGATATTATTATTATCTTATTTAAAACATGTAATTAGATAAAATTACAATACATAGATGATTCTTTGTTATATATTCTTTATGTACTTATATTCTGTATTATAATTACTATTAAATCAGAAAAAAAATAAAGTGGCATTTATTTTTATAAATTGTGCAAAGAACTGTTTTCAATTAAAGTGTGTTATTTTTCTGTCACAGATGAAATTAAAGCGATTCCAGACATAACACCACTTCTGATCAGCATCGATCTGACAGAGACACACCAGAGAAGCACTGGCAGCCTATGTCAAAGGTGGCGGGAATCACTCTGGTCTATAGCCACTGAGCAGCTAATGTGATTCCTGATCATTTCTATTATTCAATGTCTCAAGCGCAGAATTTTCCCCAAGCTGATCGGTCTGACAGGCACGCTGCCCAGATTGAGCAGGTCTCCAGAGCCTACAAGTCTACTACCAGCCAGGGCCCAAAGATGAGGACAAACGGCTACATTGTGAGCGTTTAGTGTGTAATGTACAGTAATGTAGTTTAGCATCGTACATCCAAATGTGAGAGAACATATGTTTTTTCACCCAAAGCAGAAACTTCTGTCGCATTTACCCCAAAGAAGATGAATGACTTTGCCATTTACTTCCTCGTTGAGGATAAAAAAAAAAAAATACCTTGGAATGTCTACTGTCTTTAAAATATATTCTTTGTGTTCATCAGAAAAAAGCGCTTGATGGAGGGTGAATGAGGACAGAATTGTGACTGAGCTGTCGGTTTAATTAAATAATTCCCTAATAATCAGTATCGTATATTTGTTCCCGTAACTGCAGGTTAGTCACACCATCATAATGTATCTGGTGGGACCCTGATGGCCAGTTTCTCTTGAATATTTTAAGACAGAACAAGAAATCCTCTGAGATCTGGAAATCATCCATACGCTGCCCACATGAGGAAGTACAAGTATGGCAAATGGTGACAGGCTTTGTTTCACAACATTAGAGCGCGCTTATTTCTGTCTCAGAATACCATCATTTCTCGTTAAAGTGCAATTCTAATTTAAGAAATCAAGACTTTTGCAGCATTCCCCATTTCTTTTCAGTCCAACATTTCTACGACCCTTGTTTTTAGTTTAGATGGATAGCATTGATGTTCAACTTTAATAAATTATGCTCTGATTTTCAAATCACGCTTTGTGAATGAATTGCATGGTACCATATCACATCACAACTTTACACCAGTACATTCAATACATAAATTCCTGAATTATTTTTGTAAACTCAAAAAAAAAAAAAAACTTTGTAAGCTCTGAAAGGAGGCGTGAATGCTTTTTACAACTTGGTCTCGTAATTACGATGTGGCATAAACACACAATAATTACGTTTGGTTCACTATCTCTTCGTCTTTTCTTCTTTTTTTTTATTGTTGTCGTTTCTTTCTCTTTTTTCTGAGCCGTGCTGACCCAATGTACATTTGCTACATTCTGTACCAACCCAGAGTCTAT
Source organism: Puntigrus tetrazona (assembly GCF_018831695.1). Taxonomy (NCBI): domain Eukaryota; kingdom Metazoa; phylum Chordata; class Actinopteri; order Cypriniformes; family Cyprinidae; genus Puntigrus; species Puntigrus tetrazona. The sequence goes on from NC_056701.1 coordinate 25,988,635, forward strand.
GTCAAAGCTAGGGCAGGAATCATTGTTATGACTCTACACTCGCCAGATGCTGTAATATGATTCCTCATCATTTTATATTCTATTATCTCAAATGCAGAGTTTTCCCCCAGGCTGATCAGTCTGTGGGCACAGCTGCCCAGATTGAGCAGAATCCTCCAGAGCCTACAGAAGTCTACAGCCAATGCTGTTGATCAGCTTGTCATTTCTTAGTACCGCTGTTGGTGCAAATTGCAACCTTTGTAAAAATGGTATTAGGAAATGGCAAAAAAATCTGCCTTACTGTAAGTTTTTGTTGACCTATAACTATTGTTTTTTCAAAAAACTCTCAGTACAGTTCTTAAACCTGATTTAGGTTAAATAAGGTTGCAATCTACCAGTTCATGAAAAGGTGGCTTCTATTAATAGGCCAGAGAAAGGACATATAAAATCAACCTCTGGTTATAAAACTGAAAAGTTTGTAGCGACACCCTAATAAAAAATTTTCCATTGCAAGCCCCTGTTCTCTTAGTTAATGGTGATTAATATAAGAACCTCCACTCATGTTTTGTGCTTTTTTATCCAGTTGGGAAAAAATCACCAGGAAGGATCAACTTTTCCATTTAAAACATTTCTGCTATAAACCAAAACATAAAACCTGTTACAAATGTTTACCATCATATGAAAAAATATACATAGATGCCACAATTTCAATGTAATTTAGCATTTTAGACAAAAACAAGGAAAAGAGCCTTTGCAGGATTAGAAACACGCAACCTACAAAGTACTCCATCAATTTCAGTTTGCCTTAAAAGCAAAAGGCAATGAAAGCGAAAATGAAAAAGCAGACTCAGTCATGAGAGGGTCTACACAGAGCAAACTTGTGCTGTAAGGATAGCGTCACACCAAACTGTTAACAGTCAAAATGCATCCAGTTCTGGAGACAAAAACTTCAACTTTTCTAGACGTCCTTCTTTTTCAAATAAACCTTCCCAATTATTACTGTACTATTGTCTTGCTTTAAAAGACCCCCAGATATTTAACGTTTTTTCTTTCCCCAGCGTAAACCAGCAGGAAGTCTTACTGTCATTAGTGCTACCCCTTTTTATTTCAATTAATAAAACTTGACATTTTCACGCAATTGGGAGAAAACCTGTGCATCATCTTGCCTATTGATCGTAACTACTATATCATCAGAATCGCTGGTAAAAATTCTCATTACAATTACGGTAAAGAGATACACGTAAGTTTCATTTCTCATTTGCTGCCACTAATTGCTCTATGATAGAGCATACCAGAGAAGTGAGCATGCTGCCTACTAACTCTCCACCAGCCCAAAAGGGCACATAACCAGTGTTCACCTTGAGAATACTTTAAACATCACTGTACAGAACTTTTAACAATACCAAAGGCCTTGAAATTTGACATCAAGAACATCTCTAATCAGGAAAAGCGTGATCAAACCTACCAGGGACACAGTCTGGTCAGGATGTATAACAGCAGGGGGGAAACAAGTTTTCAGGCAAAACCACTAACCAGTCAAACAATCATAGGAGGGCCTCCAACCATGATGATTCCACAGCCAGATTACTCCATTTAAAGAGATAAAAACAACCACTGGGTGGATTGGTATCTTTACAATGAAGCGATGTGACTATACTGGCTAAAACAACTTGCAAAAGTGCATGTATAATGCCCTGCTAATGATTCAGTGGGCTTTGTCCAAGTTACACAGTGTAACATCCAACAGTAAACGCTCAAGTTCAAAAAAGTCCACCTTTGATAATTTTGTGAATGCATTAGGCTCTGCAGCGCAAGAACTCCACAGCACACAGTGTGAAATAGGATTCAAGACCAGTCTCAGACCCATCCTACAGTATGTCATTCTTGCAACTAAGCAGACACAAATTGCTTTTATATGGTAGTTTAGCTCCAGCTCTTATGCTGGGCTCAAGCTACTCAGGTTCAGTTAAACAAGGCACTTAGGAGAAAGAGCCTACCCACTGGATAAAACTGCTGAATACATGGCCTAAGCGCAAATCAACCACAACAGAGAGAGTTCTACCAGAGCCATTTATTTTGTCACCACAGAAGCAATCAGGCCTTTGAAACAGTTCAGTCATTTTGTCCCCCTTCCTTCCCATGTCCCATGCGGTTCGGCACATGCTTGGGCACTGCTGGCTGGGCAACACTTCAGTGTGGAAGCACACTGACCATCAGCAAATACAAGCCTTGGACACTTGGTGAAACCTTCTCTGGTTTGGGACACCGACCTGGCTTCACTGTAAGAGACAAGATAGTCAGTTTTAATTTGTCCATTCAGTCTGAGTATACACGCTGCAGTCACAACATTTGACCTGCAAGAGCAAACTGTAAATCCAATTACCGTTTTATTAATTTTACCATCAAGTCTTTGACCAAGCAAAGCAGAGCCCATCAATAAAACATATACCTATATGAGAGGCATACAGTGGCGTCCATCCATTGCTGCAGCTGTGCTTGTCAGTGCCAGGACACTTAGCATCAACAGCACAGGTCTTGGTACATAACCCTCCTACAAGATTCTCCAGGTGGACAGCGCTCCTGGTTTTACTATTAGAAACACAAAGACCAATCAAAATGACAGCACTTGTGTCCTCCAGAACATCAACAGGAAGACTGAACAGTCACTTTCAAACAGTACTTTTTTACTAGAACACTAGAGCATTGCGAGAGTGAGACACCAGGGACCATGACAGTTCAGCTTTTTGGAAATCGAGGGTGTTGCAATATCAGTTCAACTTTTGCTCATTTAAATTCATCTGCTTAAAAAGAAAACAATTGGAAATAGCCCGAGGCATTAATCTCTGCACTTCCTCATCCTGTATAACCAAGATAAGATTTTCCTCACCTGTTTGACTTTGAGAGCAGCATCTATTTGTGCTCAAATACACAGACAGACACAAAACAACCAGTCAGCAAGCAGTACACTTGAACCGTCATCCTCTGATCTCTCAGTGATCTGCTAGAAACCTCACAGAATTACTGTGTCAGATGGTACAAACAACAAAACACACAGAGTTAAATCTACCTTGGTGCTGCTGTAGAAACCTGTTTGAGAACTGTGGCCTTTAAGATCTAGGATGATCCTAGTCATCTCTAACCCTGATCAAAGTCACCTGACTATCTTTTTAGTAATCATGAAGGTCTTGATTAGCTTCTGCAGGTGTGTTTGATTGGAGAAGCACAGATGGAACTCAATGCAGTGATCACACAGGTTACAAGTAATAATGGTATGGTATTTTGGTTTAAGCCTATGCTTATACCCATTGTATCCCTGTAAAAAACTTTCATTTTCTGTAGTCATATCAGTATTTTATTTTCAGACTTGTGTATTCTGACTTCCAGAAGTAGCTTACCAAGTGCAACCATTTATGTCATCAGAATAATAGGTACCCCCCACAGTCCAAAATGTGTAAAACAATGTGAATTTTTAATGCATAAACTATTTATGGGTTTTCTTCTACATATTTCAGTAAGGGAACATAATTTCACGTTATATTAAGCCATGCAAGTCCCTAATACCAGGGTTCTCTTTAATTTAATTTAAGTACCCAGTCCAAGATTCAGTTTATTTGTTTTTGGGGTGTGTGCCTACTGTACTTTAGCGACTTTCAGACCCGATCCAGCTTCTCCACCTTACATACAGGTGCATCTCAATGAATTAGTCTAGCATACTGAAATTGTGAAACTTGTATTAAATAAATTCAATGCACATGGACTGAATTAGTTTAAGTCTTTGGTTCTTTTAATTGTGATCATTTTGGCTCACATTTAACAAAACCCACCAATCTCAACATATTACAGTACTTCCTAAGGCTAATTATAAAAAAAAAAAAAAAAAAGTTGGCCATCTGGAAAGTATGTTCATTTACTGTACATCTACTCAACCTGGTAGGGCTCCTTTTGCTTTAATAACTGCCTCAATTGAGTCTGTTTCTCTTTTCTTCTTGACAATGCCCCATAGATTCTCTAAGGTTCAAGTTTGGAGAGAGTTTTCTGGCCAGTCAAGCACACAGATAATTTGGCAGATGGCAAAATCCTGCTGGGAAAAAAAAAAAAAAAAAAATCATCAGCATCTTTCAAAAAGCTGGTCAGAAGGAAGCAAAAATAAATAAAATGGTCCCTAGACAGCCACTATAGAAAAGCTTTCGAGTTCTCTCATTCACGTTTGGAGCAATTCCTTTAGGTTAAAATTGATCATTTGCAAATACTAGTTGTCAGGGTTTGTGTTGTCTGAAATTATTATAGTGTCATTTTTGCATTAATAATACTGTAGTCAAACCTGACCAGAAGATGTTTTGCTATACTTGCCCACATAAAATAGCAGTTTAGCTCCTGCATATCTAACAGTCTTTACCACCGCTACAATAACCCAGTATTGTTGAATTTATATTCAGTACAAGTATGGCAAATGAGTGACAAGGCTTTTGTTTCACAACATTAGGCGCTTATTTCTGTCTCAGAATACCATCATCATTTCTCCGTTAAAAATGCAATTCTAATTTAAGAAATCAAAGGAACTTTTGCAGCATTCCCCATTTCTTTTCAGTCCAACATTTCTAGACCCTTGTTTTTTAGTTTCGATGGATAGCATTGATATTTCAACTTTAATAAATTATGCTCTGATTTTCAAATACGCTGTATGAATGAATTGCGTTGAGTACCATATCACATCACAACTTTACACCAGTACATTCAATACATAAATTCCTGAATTATTTTTTGTAAACTCAAAAAAAAAAAAAAACCTTTGTAAGCTCTGACGAAGGGAGCGTGAATGCTTTTTACCAACTTGGTCTAAGTAATTCACGATGTGGCATAAACACACAATAATTCACACGTTTAGTTCACCTCTCATTCCTCTCTTTTCTTCTTTTTTTATTATTGTCGTTTTCTTTCTCTTTTTCTGATACTTGCTGACCAATGTACATTTTACATTCTGTACACCTTAGAGTCTATGTCAAGCTGGGCAGGAATCATTGTTATGACTCTACACTCATCGAATGCTGTAATATGATTCCTCATCATTTATATTCTATCTCAAATGCAGAGTTTTCCCCAGGCTGATCGGTCTGGTAGGCACAGCTGCCCAGATTGAGCAAGTCTCCAGAGCCTACAGAGTCTACTACAGCCAATGCTGTTGATCAGCTTATCATTTCTTAGTACCACGCTGTTGAGTGCAAATTGCAACCTTTGTAAATGGTATTGAAAATGGCAAAAATCTGCCTTACTGTAAGTTTTGCTTGACCTATAACTATTGTTTTTCAAAAGAAACTCTCAGTACAGTTCTTAAACCACAATTTAGGTTAAATAAAGAGGTTGCAATCTACCAGTTCATGAAAGGTGGCTTCTATTAGGCCAGAAGGACATGTAAAATCAACCTCTGGTTATAAAACTGAAAAGTTTGTGACGACACAATAAGGAATTTTCACATTACCAGGCCCCTGTTCTCTTAGTTAATGGTGATTAATATAAGAACCTCCACTCATGTTTTGTGCTTTTATCCAGTTGGGAAAAAAAAAAATCACCAGGAAGGATCAACTTTTCCATTTAAAACATTTTTGCTATAAGCAAAAACATAAAACCTGTACAAATGTTTACCATCATATGAAAAAACCATAGATGCCACAATTTCAATGTAATTTAGCATTTTTAGACAAAAACAAGGAAAAGAGCCTTTGGGGATTAGAAACACACGCAACCTACAAAGTACTCCATCAATTTCAGTTGCCTTAAAGCAAAAGGCAATAAAACGAAAATGAAAAAGCACTCAGTCATGAGAAAGGTCTACAGGCTGGCAAACTTGTGCTGTAAGGATGGCGCCACCAAACTGTTAACAGTCAAAATGCATCCAGTTCTGGAGACAAAAACTTCAACTTTTCTAGACGTCCTTTAACTTTTCAAATAAACCTTCCCAATTATTCTGTACTATTGTCTTGCACCTAAAAGACCCCCCAGATATTTAACGTTTTTCTTTCCCCAGCGTAAAACCAGCAGGAAGTCTTCCTGTCATTAGTACTACCCTTTTATTTCAATTAATAAAACTTTACATTTTCCACGCAATTGGAGGGAAAACCTGTGCATCATCTTGCCTATTGATCCTTAACTACTATATCTTTTAGAATCGCTGATAAAAATTCTCATTACAATTGGTAAGAGAGATACAGTGAAGTTTCATTCTCATTTGCTGCCACTAGTGCTCTATGATCGAGCATACCAGAAAGTGAAAACGCCGCTGCCTACTAACTCTACCAGCCCCAAAGGGCACATAACCAGTGTTCACCTTGAGAATACTTTAAACATCACTGTACAGAACTTTTTACAATGCAAAGGCCTTGGAAATTTGACATCAAGAACATCTCTAATCAGGAAAGCGTGATCAAACCTACCAGGGACACAGTCTGGTCAGGATGTGTAACAGCAGGAACAAGTTTTCAGGCAAGAGACCAGCTTTACACTCATCAATCGTTTATAAAGGCAGTGTGGTGAGAAATGATTCACGCTTAACTATTAGAAAACATAAGAGGTTGATCAGGGCATATTCCCTTCAAAGAATAATATTCAATACAGACAGGTCTGCATTGAAACACTATGGTCAAACAATCATGGAGGGGCCTCCAACCATATGATATCACAGCCAGATTACTCCATTTAAAGATCAAATCAACACTGGGAGGATTGGTATCTTTGTAATGAGAATGCATGTCTATACTGACTAAAAACAACTTGCAAAAGTGCATGTATAATGACCTTTAATTATTCAGTGGGGCTTTGTCCCAGGATTACATGGTGTAACAGCCAATAGTAAATGCTCAGAGTTCTAACATTTTGGAAATCAAAAGCATTAAGGACAAAGTTTTTGGAACAGCTGGTGTACAAATGCAAGACCTTTTTAAAAAAAAAAAAAAAAAAAAAAAAATTTATGTCCACCTTTGACAATTTTGTAGAAGATCGTGGGCTCTTACGCAAGAACTCCACAGCACACAATGTGAAATATGACTCAAGACCAGTCTCAGACCCATCCTACAGTATATCGCATTCTTGTCAGCTAACCCAGAAACAAATTGCTTTTACAGTGGTTTAGCTCAGCTCATGCTGAGCTCAAGCACCCACTCAGGTTCAGAGGCAAGCATGGCATCTTAGTAAAGACCACTGCCCACAAGATGAAACTGCTAGAATACATGGCCTAAGACTCGGAAATGAACCACAAGCCAAGAGTTCTACAGAGCCATTTTAATTTGTCACCACAGAAGCAATCAGGCCTTTGAAACAGTTCCAGTCATTTTTTCTTGTCCCTTCCCCTTCCCCATGTGGTTCAGTACAAGCTTGGGCACTGCTGTGGGCAACACTTCAGTGTGGAAGCACACTAGCCCATCATAGAGTACATGCCTTGGACACTTACGGTGAAACCTTCTCTGGTTTGGGACACTGACCTGGCTTCACTGTAAGAGATGAGATGGTCAGCTTTAATCTTGGTCCATAACGCGTCCTCCTATATACACTCTGCATTAACATGATCCTGACCTACGACAAATTGCAAGACCAATTACCGTTGCATTAATTTTGTCCTCGTCTTTGACCAAGCAAAAATGAACAGCCACTTTCAATAAAGTACATTTTCACTATATACTGGGAGGCATTGCGACCAGACACAGGACTGACAGTTCCAGCTTTTGGAAATCAGGGGTGTTGCAATGTCAGTTCAACTTTTGTTCATTTTAAATTCATCTTTCTTAAAAAGAAACAATTGGAAATAGCGAGGCATTGATCTCTACTTCCTCATGCACAATGCCAACCAAGATAAGATTTTCCTCACCTGTTTGACTTTGAGCAGCATCTGTTGTTGCTCAAGTACACAGACAGACCTCAAAACAGCAGTCAGCAAGCAGTACCTTGAGCCGTCTCCTCTGATCTCAGTGATCTGCTAGAAAACCTCACAGAATTACTGTGTCAGATGGTTACAAACAACAAAACACAGGATTAAATCTACCTTGTGGTGCTGCTGGCAAAACCTGTATCTAAAACTGTGGCCTTTAAAAGATCTAGAGATGATCTGAGTCATCTCTAACCCTGATCAAAGTCACCTGACTGTATCTTTTAGTAATCATGAAGGTCTTGATTAGCTTCTGCAGGTGTGTTTGATTGGGCTTGGATGGAGGCTCAATACAGTGATCACACCAGGCCTGGTAATAATGGTATGAGTATTTTGGTTTAAGCCTATGCTTATACCCATTGTGTCCTATGTAAACTTTCATTTTCTGTGGTCATATCAGTATTTTATTTTTAGACTTGTGTATTCTGACGAGGTAGCTTGCAAGTGCAACCATTTATGTCATCAGAATAATAATTACCCCCACAGTCAAAATGTGTCACAAAACAACGTGAAATTTTTCAATACATAGAAGCTATTTATGGGTTTTCTTCTACATATTTCAATGAGGACATAATTTATGTCATATTAAGCCATGCAAGTCCTAATACCCAGGGTTCTCTTTAATTTAATTAGTACAGTCCGAGGCATTCAGGTTTGTTCATTTTTTTGGTGTGTGTGTATGCTTGGCGACTTTCAGATCCGATCCAGCTTCTCACCTTACTTATACAGGTGCACTCTCAATGAATTAGTCTGTATACTGGAAATTGTAGAAACTTGTATTAAATAAATTCAATGCACATGGACTGGGTCAGTTTAGAGTCTTTGGTTCTTTAATTGTGATCATTTTTGGCTCACATTTAACAAAAACCCACCAATCTCAACATAGCCACAGTACTTCCTAAAAGGCTAATTATATAAAAAAAAAAAAGAGTTGGCCATCTGGAAAGTATGTTCATTGCTATACATCTACTCAAGCCTGGTAGGGGGCTCCTTTTGCTTTAATAACTGCCTCAATTGAGTTTGTTTCTCTTTTTCTTCTTGGTAATACCCCATAGATTCTCTAAGAGGTTCAAGTTTGGAGAGTTTTCTGGCCAGTCAAGCACACAGACAATTTGGCAGGTGTGATCCTGGGAAAAAATAAATAAATAAATGGCATCTTCAAAAAAGCTGGTCAGAAGGAAGCAAAAATAAATCAAATGGTCCCCTGAGCAGCCACTATAGAAAAGCTTGAGGTCTTCTTTTTGCTTTAGACAATTCCTTTTGGTTAAAATTGATCATTTGCAAATACTAGTTGTCAGGGTTTGTGTTGTCTGGAAATGATTAAAGTGTCATTTTTGCATTAATAATACTGTAGTCAAGCCTGACTAGAAGATGTTTTGCTATACTTGCCCTTAAAATAACCGGTTTTGCTCCTGCATATCTAACTAATTACTTTACCCGCTGACAGCAAGTATTGTTGAATTTATATTCAGTACATTTGTTTTGTTACAGCAGTTGTGTGTCAGCAGGGTAACTTTGAGTGAAGAGATTTACAGAACAAATTTATTTGGTCACCACAGAAACCATCAGGCGCTGTTACAGTTCAGTCAGTATGGTCTTATCCCTCTCCACTTGTTCATGCGATTTGGCACAAGCTTGACACTGCTGGCTGGGCAACACTTCAGTGTGGAGCTCTGCAAACCATCCTGAGACAGCCTTGGACACTCTGTGAAACAGCCCTGGTTTGGGACACGACCTGCTTCACTGTAAAGAGGCGAGATAGTCAGCTTTAATCCGTCATTCAGTCCTGAAATATACACTCTGCATTAACAGATTTGACCTACAGAGCCCATCAATATAAAACATACCTATATGAAAGGCATGCAGTGGCGTCACATCTATTGCTGCAGCACTTGTCAGTCTCCCGGACACTTGGCATCATCAGAACAGTGTTGGTACATAACCCTCTACAAGATTCTCCAGGTGGATACGCTCCTGGTTTTACTGTTAGAAACACAAGACCAATCAAAATGACAGCACTTCGTCCTCAGAACATCAACAGGATGACTGTTCAGTCACTTTTAGACAGTACTTTTTACTAGACAGCAACTAGACACTAGGCAGGAATTGTCAAACTCCAGTTCCTGGAGGGCCCAGGCCACCCAGAGTTAAGATGCAACCCTATTTAAACCTGATCCAGCTAATCAAATTCACTTCAGACATGCATAGTATGGGATTTAGCAGGGTTGAATCTAAAATCTGCAGGGCTCTGGTCCTCCAGGAGTGGTTATACAAAGGGACAACAGTTCAGCTTTTTTGGAAATCAGGGTGTCGAAATATCAGTCTAACATGTTCACATTTTAAATTCATCTGCTTCAGAGAAACAATTTCAAAAAGTAGTATTAATCTCTGCACTTCCTCATCCTGTGTAACAGATAAGATTTTTCCTCACCTGTTTGACTTTGAGCAGCATCTGTTGTGCTCAAGTACACAGACAGACACAAAACAGCAGTCAGCAAACATTTTTACTTGAACAGTCATCCTCTGATCTCTCAGTGATCTGCTGAAACCTCCACAGAATTACTGTGTCAGATGGTACAAACAACAAAACACACAGAATTAAATCACCATGTTGCTGCTGCTTAGAAACCTGTTTAAAATAACTGACCTTTAAAGATCCAGGATGATCTAGTCATCTCAA
>NC_056701.1:25999305-26051805 GCF_018831695.1 Puntigrus tetrazona
TACTTGTGTTCCACGTTAAGTAGCGCTATGTTCCAGAAGTAGTGTTAATGAACCACTGTACATAAAAGAATGTTTTCTTATTTCCATCCGTCCTGACCCTTAAAGATCTGTTAAGCTACCAAGTTTAAAAATCTCCGTTAATATTCTGTTAACTTATTTAATTAAGAATACAGTTAGCTGTAACAACACAAAGGTTATTTGACAAAAGCGTTTGTGTTATTTTCTAAATTCATTGCGAAGCTGTTTGTAATTTCATATTATGATGTAAATATTACTAGCCTATAGTGTTTAGATATAGCAGCTAATAATAAATCAATACTAATGCTGATAAATTACAATAATTGTAAAAATGATACAATTGACACTAAATAAACTTTTACTATTTAAATCAGCGGTAGATGCTATTTATTTTTACATTGACCTTGTTACACCTTATGTGAGCATACTAATATAATTTAGGATACATATGTCTATAATTGCATGCAAACAAACCTAAATCCTCATCCCAACCCTAACCACAGCAGCCCAAGTAGTGCATATAGTTCATTACTCAATGCCAAATGTATAACTGTATCACTGTAACAAGGAACCTCTAGCCTAATATTAAAATAAATGCAAAATGTGAAGAAAAAGTCTCTTACTTTAGATACTTCTTTCTGCATCACTCCAACAAGCTGAATATTGACGGGGTGCCTTTGCTCGCCCCATGCTGACCAGGTTTCCTGTAGGGAGATGAGTCGTGGTGTCTGATGTTTGACTGATATGGCTCTCTCGACGCGCGCTTTTATTTGTGGCGCCTCCCGTCAGCCAGAGCCCGGGCTCCGCAGTGGCGTCGCGTGGCGTCGCGTCGCGTCCCAAAACGCTCCCCCGTCGTCTTTCACAAACCGGAGTCGCTCTACGTCCGCAAATTTCTTTTAAAAAAAAAGCGCGGCTGTCGTGGGAGTGTCGATCAATCAATAGTTAGATGGATAGCCGTTCGTTTTTAAACCAAATCATTTTCTGAGGTATGTCTAAACGACAACAACAAAAAATTTGGTACATATAGCCAGCTGTAACCAATTTTGCCATTAGTCAGCCTGTAGCCTACTTAAATAACATAGCCTTTATCAAAATACTATTTATCGTGCTATAATTAGGTTAGCATCCGGTTGGGTTTATATATTCTGGGATATTTTGATTAGCATAATATTTTGATTAGCATTACAGTATTTTCATGTAGCCTAACCTTTATTTAATCATTAAACTTTTCTTTTCAATAGCAATACCAATAGGATAATTAACATCTACTTAAAGACATACAAACACATTTACAACACACACACACACACACACACACACACACACACACACACACAAAGTTAAAACGTTGTAGAAGCACGTTGATTTCAGTGGTAGTTCATCAAGAATATAGGTAAGGTGGAGTAATAAAACTGATAGTCACTGGTCCGTCAGTCAACCCTTTGCTTGCCAAAACTATCATCTTCATGTTTTGAACAATCTGAGGGCAAGTGCAACGATGACAAAATATCGTTTTTGGTAAATTATCCATCTAATACTTTATTAATGCAAGTGCGCTTTTAGAAACCTTTAACAAACAGCAGCAACATTCTGATGTTTTCGTTAAAATCACTGACGGCATTAAAACGAATGATTTTCTCAATCGGTGGTGCAGGAAAGGAAATGAAAGTTTCAAACGGACTTATCAGCCGTAATGGGAAATGAAAACATAACGTTAATGATGTAGTAGTTCAGACTGGAAACGAGCGGATTAGACACTTGCATAATAAAATGAGTTATAGCTGCTATATTACGCACTTGTAGTCTTTCGTAATCAGTGCGTGTGATAAACTGCGCCGAGAAACGTAATATCAGGGCGTGATGTGCCGACGAGCACGTAATACAGCCATAAACCTAGATATCTCCATGTGGCCAGAAGACATAATGCTAAAAGAAAAAAAAAAGAAATGGATTCCTCTGGGTTGAGGCGAAGCCTGCAAAGACGTAGGCCGGCTTTCCTCTCAAATCACATCGAAAACTGACACTTTGTTTATTGATGCGTTTTCACGTCTATAAAAACGAGAGTGATCACTCAGAAAACCTATCAATAAAATAATGAGTGAGCTTATGTAATATACGCATGCAAGTACACCCTACACTGTGAATGCGATTATTAGGAATTTGAGGCATTTTGGTATATTATTGATCGTATTAGGTGAGCAAAGCTCCTAATCACACAATGTCGTTATGTGACATACTGTCATTTACAAAAGCATCGAAAATATCATTTTCCTTCTTTACTGTATACTTTTTAATACAGCTATTTATTGCTATTTAATAATATCAGAACATGTAATTCTAATCTATTAATTTGTACCCGTGTGGTTAATCTAATCTTTCTGGTAGAGGTTCTCATGTGGGTAACATTATTTCCTTCACGGTTAATGCTATAAATACTAGAGATTATAGGTAAATTCTGTGAAAAACTACGCAAAGCCTGAATAATGAAAAACTATGAAAAACAATCAAAAAAAGATGTTTTATTAAAATGCTGAAATACCAAATAACAGGTAACGTTTTTTATTTCAATGTTGGAATTTTTCCTAATATTTTAAATTACTCTTTGCTTTCTCAGAGTTTTCTCTGTCATTTTAGTTTAACATGTACCCACTTTTGTGTTTATTTAATTGATATGACAGCAATAACAAATAATAAGAAATAAATTGAAATCATTTTGTTCTCAGAAATAAAATAATTCATAGTTATCTGGGGATAAAACACACTGGAACCAGACAAGATAGAGAACCTTATTCTTAAGAGCACCTGTTTCGCTTTCCATCCTCAGTACTGCCAGCTGCCAGCGATTGTACTCTTTACCGTATTTCTGAATTTCCTGGAAAGAACTCTGCTAGCACATTTGAAGTAAATTCTGTAAATGTTTTAGAACCACACTTCCAGTCAAAAATGTTGTGCTAATATATCGACTACCCAATACTGCTCTAACTTATCTACAACTACTAGAGAATATGTATTGTTGTATATCACACTACAGTCTATCAGATAAAACATTATTACTGTTTATCGGTTCACTAGCCAATGCTGTGGCCTCTACTGAACGAAGCAGAAATTATTAGCTATTTATCTAAACCCCAGACCAGAAACATTAACCATAAGATAACATTTACGCTATATCATCTGATTTATCAGACTCAAATGGTTGTGCCTTTCCATTATGCATGAATCCGTGAAGTCCGACTGCAATAATATATTCCCAGAGATACTGCATGAACATCAAACACACCGACCGTCTGGCGCATTCGCGATTCTCTCAATTCAGGCCTTCCTTGAATTCCACCTGCTTTATCTCTGCGCCCTTTGATCTTCAGAAGCTTAACTGTTGCACCGTTTGAAGCCATACTAATAAATATAGTTTATTTGAGCATCTGACAGGTGGAAAACAGGCAACATCCATTTCATTATAACTCGATCTCTCCTTTAAGACTGTCATTAAGAAAAAGGAGTTGATCCGTCATTTCTGTTGTGAATCATACGGGTTGCATACACCTCTAGGATATCATTATACTGCTATTACTTTAAAGGGTTATTTTGGGTACTGAGTTCATTGTGAAATAGGCAATGTGCTGTAGTTATTTGTTGGTGGTCATTGATGGTTTACTGTTGTTGGCCATATGACATATTATAGTGATGTGATAGCTTATGGAACAACAGATAAAAGTCCGAAGTACATTGCTTGAATTGGCGTACGTATTTTTCACTGGGGCTCTAAATTCATGCGCTGCATCAAAACGTATGCGCGTCTAATTTATCGAAAAGGCAATAGTGAAGGCTTTTGCATTCGTGGGACATGAATGCCGTCCTTTACTACGTTTTTCGCAAAATATTAAGCAGCACGACGGTTCGTACACAGACGGAAACTTGAATTATTCCTTGAGCAGCGGATCAGCGTTTCAAGGACTGGTGACTTGAAGATCGAAGTAATGATGCTAAAATCCAGCCGCATCACAGGGATTTAAATATTTGAGTCATTTGAACTTACTATATTAGATTTTCTTGTCGCATTTTTTTTAACTCAAATAAATACAGCCTTGGTACATACGGCAGAAGGCTGATCTAATGAATGTCTTCTAATTATTTTGCATGAGTCACAACAGTAAATCTGATAATCAATCATGCTTTATTGCTTGATATAATGCATTGTCGGCATGTAATTCTGATGACTGGAAATTTGGGCGTACTGTGACTACAAAGCACATGGTACACTGCATCCCATAACATTATGTGAGTTTGAGCTCATAGATTGCATTGCACAAGAAACTGTCATGCAGGGTGGGAAAATATCGCTACACAGGCTACCATTTACCATAGTCTACCTCTGCATCAGTGACTCACATCTCATATATTCGAGGAGAAAGCTATATTAGAGCTGTCTGAAATAGTCGAAAAGAAAGGAAACATGCTGCATCAGATCAAATACATTTTCACTTGTTCTTGAGTTGTACCAGCCAAAGCAAGCGTCTTCTATCAGTACAAATGGCATGGGTGATCATGCATGCGCTGGTACCACTAGTGTATATATTGGGACATTACAGGATATACAGCCATCAAGATGACTTTTCTACGGGCCTGTGGGTTGTTAGGCTTAAGACAATACTTCAGCGTTAGACTGGTCTGCAATTTAAACTTTGTCAATTCACTCATGGCAAAATCGATTTGTTTTTTGCCGCTTTGCTTTAATAACACGCCACTTTAAAAATCTAAAATAAACAGTAACTCCTTTTAAAACGGTTTAGGTTTTACCATTTTGAATCCATTCAGCCGATCTCCGAGCACTTAGAAGTTGCAAAGCTTAGCACAGATCATTGGTCTGACATTGTTATAACTCGTTTTGCGCGGACTAAAAGAGTTTCAATATCCTATTAAAAAACTTCTTTGGCCGCCTTTTTGATGAGTTAAGCAACGGTCTAATCGAGCCACGATCTATGCTAAGCTATAGCTAAAAATGTGCCATGTTACTTTAAGCAACGAGAGTGTATTAATTGGTCCGCGATGGCCTATGGTGAGAGTAAGAATCAGGCTGCACAAGTCTTGTATCATGCACGGGAAAGTTGGTAATGCAAATCTTAATAACAGTATTCTCAATCCTGATATTATTATATTGTACACCAGGATAGCTGATGTGATGCGCCTCCGTCCTAAATTCTCTTTGTGCTGTTGCAGCCATTAAAATCTCATTTCTGCTATATGAATAAAATACAATTAAGTTTGGCAAGTGAAACCTTCTTTGACTTTTGCAATAGTTAAAAACAAAGAGAACCAGAATCCAGTTGTTTAAAAGAGATGGCACGCCATCTAGTGCTTCAGAGACTTAACAAAAACGGTAGAACAACAAACTGTCGGACAGATCAATAGTCTTTATTTTCATCCTTGTGCCAATAAAAGAACACTCATAATTGTAGAGAATAAAATACCTAAATTTACAACAGCCCTATTATGTACACCTCCTTCTGTACTGTAACAGCATGTGCAGTGACTTCATTTGCTTATGCTTGAAATAAATCTTGACTTCCAGGCAGCAGATTATTAGGTGCAAGCACAAACATCCTACATCTCACAAACACGCTCCGGTTTGAAAGGACAAATAAAAGAAGTCAAATAGAAAATATGTCAAATTTATACACATTCGCAAACATCTCAATTTATTAAAAGTGAGGTATTTAGAGTTCATGTGGAAAATAGCGGATTACCACGGATGAGCGCGCAAATGAAGAATTTTCTACGCACAAATGTCGTTAGACGCCTCAGCATAGCTGTGCTGAAATGCCATGAACTTTGTAGCAACACTTCCACTAGTCTACAATTAAAAAGGAGGTTTGGGCGTGATGAGGTACAGCAATCATTCATTTCTAACGCTTTTTGTAACTCCTCTACATCTCTTATAAGTCTTCTTTCTTTCTGTACAGAGCTTAAAACTACTGTTTAGAAAAGTGGTTTATAGACAAATCTCTGACTTTAAGGCAAAGGGTCTACCAAAGCTTAGTCAATGAATATAAATTTGTTCCTCTAATCTTTCAGCACCGTGAGAGGTCCTTTGAAGTTCAGCCACACATTTTGTGCGCTGTTAGGCTATGTAGACGCCAGAGCTGCCGTAGCATCAGATCATCACAGCCGCCAAAAAAATAAAACGCCATACCAAGCTGATGGGTAGCGAAAATAACAGTGGCCGCCCACCATCTGGACTGTTCGCTGAAAATCTTCCTGAGCCTCCAATAAAACACTCGCGCGATTCACTGCGGATATCTTCGCAAGGGCTGCAAGCCTGCTTTCGACACGCCACACAATGACGCCAATACCCACTAATACTTCCTCTGAGCTGCTTTCAACATTAAAGTGAACAAGCGAGAAGTGATTCTTCAGACCTAAGAGACGGAAGGAAGCCCGCTCTACCTCAAAAGAAAAAAAAAAAAGTTAATCGTGAATTTTTAAAATAATAAAAAAAAAAACACAACTATTAGATGTTAATTTAGAATTCGGAAAGAGAATCACTATGATGAAATAAAAAAAAAAATAGTCTTATATCTTTTGAAATTCAAATTCAAAAGTTGCACGGTACAAAACTTGAAACTGAAGGTGAGAAAAATCTGATTTGCAGATGTTCATTTTGAATTTAGAAAATCTAATTGCATGATATAAGTTTGAAATTCCTGGGAAAAATAATTTAAAATTGAGAGATATAAAATCTAGAATCTAAAAAAATAAGGCCATAATTAATTTGGTAAAATAAATGTGAGATACTGACCTCGACTTTGAGATATAAATTATGATTATATATATAAAATTTGAGATTCAAAGTGGGAAAAAAATTTAACCGCAAGATCCAAGCAATTTCTGGGTGCAAGATACAGATTTAGAACGTAACACGTAAAAATGACTGATCGAGATTATATGATCGAGATGTACTCATTTGCCAAAAATAAATGAAGAATTGTGTCTGTCCATGACGATACTTTGGCAATTGCCATGGTGAAACAGGGCTTCCAAGTATACTCTGAGACTTCTTAGCTTGAGATTTTTCAGGTTGTATAGGCAAAACAAGGAGCGCAAACTACTGAAGATATATATATATATTTTTTTCCCAAACTCAGAGAGAGAGATGTTTCATCCAAAGCATGCTTTCATAAATAGCTTTTACCACTATCGGAGGTTGATATATATATATATATAGCAGTGATATATATATACATATATATATATATATATATATATATATATATATATGTATTCATATATATATATATATGTATATGTTATTAATAACACCTCTTTTCCAAAACACCTGACTCTAGTTTGGCACAATAAAAATATATCACATGGTAGCCGTAAGGACCCAGCTACATATACGTCTTTTTGATGATACAACTACGTTAATAAAAAAATACTGGTCTGAGGCTGCTTGAGCCACAGATGACAACAGAGACTCTCCGCATCCGGCTGATGCTCTGACACGCTTTCAAAAGACGCCTTCCAGCGCCCCCGCCTGGTCTTTTCATACAGAATGATTAAAAACAAATTAAAAACCACCTCAAAACTTCTAGATTACTATGCTTTTTTTTTTTTTTTTTATCAAAAAGGGCGAGGAAAAAAAAAAAAAAAAAAAAAAAACAACGAGAAAACATCACCATTGGTTTCCTTCTTTTCGATCCAGGGCAAAGAGAAAATTGATTTCAATCCTCAAACTTTTAAGCAATAGATATAACAGTTTTCTGAGGTGATGATCGGCTGACAGAGTACGCTGGAAAACACAAAAGGATAAAAACTTAAACGCCACACTGCTGCAGTGATCCCTAATCCCGCTCGCTTGATCTAAGCTTTTGTGCAGAGAGTCTCTTAAAGAGTCCCTTCCTCTTATCGTCCTGCACTGGCTTGTCTCTTTCGCTGAGGGAGAGGACAGCCGAGTCTCTGGGCGGCGACTGGAAGTAAGACAGTAGCCCTCCTCATCTCGTGTCCGCTTTCCTCTGTAGATCTACCTCCAGGACTTCGCGTGTCACCGGAACTCGTGAGATGGGTGCGCTTGTGTTGGACGCAAGAGGTCTCAAAGACTGATACCTGACACGGATTTAGAGAAAATAGGGCCACTCGAGGTGAGATGCGCTCAAAACATCGGAGGCTTTATGTGATTTTTCGAGCGATATACCATCCGGGAGCTTCCTGTGGTAGTAGCCTCTATGGTGGCTTGTAGACTTCTGGAAACAGATGGTAGAAGCTCACAAGGAAGCACCGCTGATGTCTTGATTGTGTGATCTGGAACTAGAATCCACACTGCAAACTAATGTCTATCCATTGACAATTTAATAGATGGGCAGAATCTGAACTTTTATCAACTTGTAGATATACACTACATCGAGGTTTCCTCTGTTTCTGAAAAGAGGCTTACTGCTTGGATTTTAAAAAAAAAAAAAAAAAAATACTGTGAAATATTATTACAATTTAAAATAATCATTTTATAGTTTATAATTAGTGCTTTTAAAAAACAATTAACTATGATTGATTTTTATTTTTATGAAATGTGTATGCTAGATATTTATTATGTATATAAACACATTGTGTATATTTTTATAAATATTTACAGGTATTTATAAATATTTTATCATATATAAAAATATATTTAATATACATAAATAACTTTTCTTAAATATATGCATGTGTTTATATACATAATATACATAGAATAAAATATATTTATTATAATTAATCATGTATAATCATAATAATCTAATTTGTCTATACATTCACACATTACAGTCTTCAAAAATACATGATCCTACAGAAAGCAGAATAAGAAGCGATTTTCTGCTCAAAACATTTTTATAATTATTATTAATGAAATAGTCGAGCTGTTTATTGATAACATTTTGATAAATATATATAAAAACAAAACTATGTATTTGATATAGAAATCTTTTGCTGCAAATGCCTTTGACCACCCAATGCATCCTCGCTTGAATAAAAGGCTTGATTATCTTTCAAAATCATACAAACGCTTGAACAGCACGCATCCACTGCCTAGAAATGATAAATGACTTTCCACCGCGCATGAAAACGAGTCACTGTTCTTTAGCCCTGCGGCAGTCGAAATCATCCGAATTTAAAACTTTTTTGCGCATTGAGGCTAAAAGGTTTGAAACTTCCCTGGGGATGAAACAAAAGAGAGAGAGAGAAAAACGTGATTTAGTGGACTGTGGCTCTACTCGTAACTGAGCTTAAGATCCAGCAAAGATTCACACCACAGTTTGTGTACACATTATTCATTACCTAGTGCTGGGTCAACGTCCCCATCAAGGCCCCATTTCCCTGGTTAAAAAGGCTGCTTCTTGCTTTGGTGATCTCCCAGCGAAGAATGTAATAAGCGTGGGATATTCCTGCAGAGGAAACAGCAGAGCGGGATGAGGTAATGCTTTGCCTCTGATCTGAAATACACATTGCTCTCATTCAGCCACAATCATTTGAATTAAAAAAAAAAAAACAGCCACATCATTTTCTAGTGCACTTAAGTATTTGCCCATTATTCTTCCTACTCTCATGTGAAGTTTTGATGTTTTAATAGCATTATTAAAGTTGTTAGAGTCAATTCATTTCACTAACTGAAAGCTCTGATTTAATGGGTTTAATTAAGCCAAATCTGCACTGAAGTGTTTATTTGTATTTTTATACTCTCGGACTGTTTTAATAAATGTATTCTACTGTACATGTTCATTTATTTATTTTGATTATTTCATGCTTTCAGATAGGGTTTGTTAAATGGATCAAAAAGCCACAGTGAAAACATTTATACTAATCTACGCGTGGTTTCCTCTGTTTCAAATAAATGTTGCGTTCTTTTCAGCACCTGCTCATCAAAAAACAAATTTGTGTCTAGTTTTCAAAAAATAAATACAAATGAAATAGAAAAACTAAATATACGACATTGGATTGTTTTAACATGTAATTTAGTACATTTTTAAAAAAATTCAATAATACTGCAGAAAACACATGAAAATTATTAAATATCATACTTTATCTGACAATTTTAGGAAAACAACAAAAATGTATTATTTTAACTCATTTTATTCCATTATTATATATATACATATATATATATATATATATATATATATATATATATATATATATATATATATCTATATATATATAAATAAACACATACACACATACTGTATATATACTGTACATACACACACACACACACACATACATATATATACCACATATACATATATACATATATATACACATATACATATATACATATATATACACATATACATATATATACACATATACATATATATACACATATACATATGTATACATATACATATATAACCACACCACATATATATATATATATATATAAATATAGGTACCCTTCAATGTTGACTGAAAGCTCTTCATATCAAAATAAATACAATTGTAACATCTGGTTTATAATTCCCTTGACACAGATCAATAAAGATTAGTACGCCAGCTTGTATCTGTGAAGAAATCACTAGCAGCTATCAGGTAAGCCTTGGCCTCTAAAGATCCTAAATCCAAACCACTGCTGTGTGTGGATCTGAACAAACCACAAACTCTCAGGCGAATAAAAGTAGTTTTTATCATCCTACTCTGACTCAGCAGCTACTAAAGGCAGGATCCCAGCATCAACATCCCAAACACGCACGCCCTCACCTCGGCTCAGACCTTTGATCTTGAGGCCTCCACACTGGTGCGTAGTCCTCCATGGTCCGATGCTGTGGGTCCCAAAAACAAAGGTTTCAGTAAAACCACGCTCAACACCCTTCAACACTGCTAGAGAAAGCGGCAACTGGCCTCAGGCGTGAGCTAGAGCCACTGGAAGGGAAGTCCAGAGTCACCACGCGAGCATCATGAACGGAATCACACACACAGGCTCACACACACACACACACACACACACACACACACACACACGTGAAGCGGTGGGCCATGGATTACAACACTAGTATTTCCGTTATGCAAGTCATTTCCTATCTTTGCTGAAGAACTTTACATTTTCAAGCTTTCATGCTTGATGTCGAAGTGAGATTTCTGACAGCCACAGGAGATCTGATCTGACCAATTCAGTCTATCTGAATAGCGTAAAAAAGCTGAGACAGACCACGATCCTGAAGAACTGTGTCAGTGTCTCCAGGGCGCTTCAAGAAACCTCCCCTGAAAAACTAGGACAGAAAGCTGGCTTTAAAACAAACAAGTTAATTAACAGGAAAGAAAATACGTGTTCATGTGGCATTGTTTTAGAGAGCGTCTTGGAGACATAGTATTTTTGATGATGATGATCAGATCAGTGTGGACTAAAATAAAATATCTCTGGATTATTAAGGGAATCAAGGCCAAAATGAACGTTTCTACAAACACAAACTGACATGTCCTACCCCGTTTCCTACTGACTTTTCGGCAAGAGATAGAAATGACTGGACTTAAAGCCCATTTTAGCTGCCTAATAATAAACGTCCTAATAAGTATTTTGCCCGCCGCTGTACGTGAAACTACGCAGAATAAGCGTTTCTAGGCTCGAAAACTACCTTAGTAGCATCCGCCCACGAGCAAGCAAATAACGTTTTAGGACTTCCCACTCGCAAGTGAGCTCCCTACCTAGACAGCAGTTAAGGACAGCGCAGTCGTTTGGATTCGCAGGTGCGCTGAACTCCACAGTGCTGCCGTGGCTTAGGGCTCGCTCGTCGCTAAGCGTGCGTGTTTACCTGCAGGACACCTCGACGTCGTACGAAGTTTCCTTTGCTCTTCTGGTACCACGCGGAACTGGGAGCCGCTGTAGAGCAGAGGGTGTTGACGCCGGGCTGCTGGGTATTGATCGGCGGGGGCGGAACGAGAGAGGCCGAGGCCAAGCAGGCCAGCGGCGAGCCCTGACAGCAGTCGGTACGGACCGGCATAATCGATCGCTTTCGCAGGGCTCTCCCCAGAGCTCGAGCAGCCGAAGCGGCGCTTATCTGACGCGCTGGGACGGGAAAAACGCGACGCTAAACAGCGCGATGCGTAAGTTTAGGAGTTCTCCCGCAGGACGCGCGGTTACGTCCCTTCACAGCAGAACGAAGGCGCTCAACGGCGAGTCATGTGACCCAGCATGCTGTTAATTGATTGGACGACGGAAGTCGAGTAACGATGACGCCGTGCGCTCATTAACTGGCTTCTGAAAAAAGCGTTATGGGATTTGTAGTTCTACTCGCTGGAAGCGTTAGTGTAGAAATAACGTAAGAGCAAGTCAGTAATGTTGTAGATATGACAGCTGTTTCTCAGCAGCGAATTTGCCAGTATAACATAGTAAACTGTCTCTCTTGTTTGTATACATATATAAGCAGTGACATTCTTGTTAGTATTTTGATATGTTTTTAATGTGTGATATTCTGACAAACAAAGTACATTAAACACTTTTTTTGCAGAAAATATTGTGTTAGCTATGGGAATTTAAGTACATTTAGATATGTGTAATTGTAATATATATAGCTGCTAACACCCCATTTGAGAAATGTCCTTTTATGTACAGCTCTCTATTACAGTCAACAAATGAAATTGCTGTAACACTGGTGCTTCCCTGTAGATGGCAGGATTGCATAAAATAAAATACACTTAAAAACATTAAAACTAATCCATTTCAGTACTTAAAACTATAAGAATACAGAAGCACACTTGTTTACTGACAACAAAATATATAAATTAGTTTACAGGTTTTTGTTTTTTTTATTAAGAATCTGACTTGAGAAACATTTTAACGGTGCTCAGACGACTGCATGTCCTCCAGCTCATCCTTCACGTAACCAAACGTAGTTTCGGATCTCTACGATATCGCTTGCGATTCCTCTTCACTTCTTCATCATGTATCTAATAAGCAAACACACAAAGGTTCCAACATTAATAATAAAAAGTCTTGCATGATAGGCTACCCTGTGACAAACTGTATAATATTAATGTATATAAAAAAATGAAGTTAGGGAAGTGTGATCCTAGACAGTTTGCATGGTAGGCTACATGAACAAAATCAAAATAAAAGGGCCTACAATATAATATAATGTATGTATAATTATAATTTTGTACTGAATTCAGCAGTGCGCTCATCCAGCTGTTGATCCGTGTCAGGAGCTCGTCCTCCCTGTTATCAATCTTCAGCAGGTGGGTGTCATGGGAAGCTGCTGACGTTGGTCACTGTGTCTTTATCTACCAACAGCTACATACTGAAGCATAAGAAATGAAGATGAAATACAGAGTCTGGGACATGAATAGTTACCATGGAGTCTTCTTTCTTACACAATGTATATAAACACAAATGTTTTTTTTTGTTTCCAAGTTATGCGGTCAAGATCGCTTTCCACTGACCATTGCTACATCATCAGATATTTCCTCCTCTAGCTCATTTTTTGACCACCTTTCTCCAGCGTTGCCAAGGCAATCTCAAGCTGTTGTTCATGGTGCTGGTTTTCCAGATCTCTGCATTGTGCAAATGTGCATAAAGTCAAAGAAGTATTTTTTTTTAAAAATGTATGTGTGTGTGTGTGTGTGTGTAGGTGTTTAGGATTTATTGAATAAAGGATATATCCCTTGCACATATTCAATAAACCCTCCAACCATGTCTGAGATGTTCCTCTCAAAGTCTTTGAAGATGTCCTTAAAAAAGCAAATTTGTAGGAAACTTAAAATTGCAAATATATCCATATATAATGATACATTAAAGGAACATATCTCCTAGAAATGAAACTTATATATATATATATATATATATATATATATATATATATATATATATATATATATATATATATATATATCTACTATATATATATTCATGAATTCACTTGCTCAGCGATGGATCCTCTGCAGTGGGTGCCGTCAGAATGAGAGTCCAAACAGCTGATAAAGCCCAACAGTTAAGATGCATGTTTTGTCATAAATAAACCAGATCCAAGATGGAAATATCAATAATATTGCTTTCTCTGAATTAGGAGAGAAATATGGCAGGCTGTTAGGGAAAACTGGACCGGAGTTGCTTGTGGATTATTTCAATGTCTTATTTCCTGACTGTTTGGACTCTCATTCTGAGCGGCACCCATTCACTGCAGGTGATCCATCAGCGAGCAAGTGCTACAGAACCTGTTTAAATTAAGATTTTCACTAAACGTTTACATTTTTAGGTCTCAACGATTCCTGTAAAACATACACGCCCGTAGGTTTTTTGTTCTGACCTCCAGTTGGTCCACCAGCTGCAGTTCCAGACCCATGAGGGTTTCAGAGAGCTGGCTGGCTTGCTCCTGGCAGGAACGGATGTGGTCTTTCGAGTAGCTCGACGCTCTGCGATCTGTTGCATCTCCGCTTATATTCTTCAGCGGAATGGGAATTCATTTGTGAGTATATTGCTTGCATCGCGTTTCCCAGCTTGCCTGAGGGGGACCGACCTGCCTCCTGGAGCTTTCAAAGTCAGCTGCTATTTGTGCTGCTTTCTGCCGATTGTCAGCCGCTGCCTCACGGGAACAGGTAAAAAAGGATTCCACCTCAGCCTTTCTCTGAGCATGCTGAGTCAAACCGGAATCAAATATCTGCACACACAGAGCCTCCATCTTGCTCTTAAACACGTACCATGGTCATCAAGGTAAATATATATATATACATAGGTTTTGAGGCCTTTTAGTGTTTTAATATAGCACAGCTTCTATTATATTTGGCATTGCTGACAAGGATATGACTCGACAGAGCTTCCATTCCAGGAGAAGAGCCAGTTTCTCCCCATCAGGATCTTCATCAAACATGCTGTTGAAGAGCTGAGGTCCATTCAAGAACTCCACAAAGCTACCCTGTCAAAAGAAGGAAGCAGCATTTATTCAGAGGCGCGTACCACATAGACTAGCCTCGAGAAAAAAAGTAAAGACCGAAGAAGATAACGGTGGTCACCCCTGCAAGCTGAAGCTCCGTCGTCAGCTGACCTTCTCAGCCTCCGTTGCCTGCTGCTCCATGGCTCGTTTTGTTGCATTCCCTCAGCGGCATACTTATACTTTGCATTAGCAGTTTCACGCTTCATATATGTAAAACATATTCATTTTAATCATTAAAAAAACATTAGGAAAAATCTGTCCCTTATGAAAAAGAAGTGTGCACTTCACAAGTATAATTACAGATAAAAAAAATTTAAATTGTGTTACATTTTTAAGCATAACAAATTACAACTTCATACAGCAAATGTGTAACTAAAATATTAATATTCGGTTCACACTTTTTTTTTTAAAGCATATTTTTGTAGCAAATACTCTTTGCAAACGCATGCTTCCTTTTCACAAGAGATATCAATACGTCCACAAAATTAAGCCAAACAACCACAGTTATATGCAGGTCTTATGAAGAACTGATAAACGTCTTCACTTACCGGGTCTGTTCATCCAGCAGTCTGTAGTCCAGATAAACTAAATCCCCGGAAGATCGCCGCCACAAACGTCTTGTACCTCTCCTCATCTCACAAATGGGGTTTCCCGCAAGATTGAGAGTGCGCAGGTTCTTAACTTTCTAAGTACAACACCTGGAGGACGGGGTGTGATTTTCTTTCAGCTTTACGTTTCGGTGACATACGGACATGCAGAATCGCCTAAAACGTGGCTGGCTTACATTTTTGAGTTGCTGAGCGATCGCGTTGTTTCCCAAAGAGGAGGACGTGCAGGTTTCTGCAGCGTGTCCAGGTTTTCCACGACGGAAATGCGGTTGTTGAATAAACTCAAGTCCTGAAGCTTTGCTGAGAGAGGTCCAGGCCTTCGATCAGCTGATGCTGTTGAATGACCAGGTCTGAGGAAAACGACAAAGGCGGATTATTAAGCGTCCTTGCTTTGATATCGAGGCGAGCTGAACTCACCGAGCCAGACCAAATTAGTGAGCTTTCCTAATCCTTCAATCCTCTCGATGAGGTTATTGTCCAGCTGAAGTTTCGTTAAAGAGGTGAAAGTGCCACAGGTGGTAAATCTTCAGCACGTCTACAAAAATGTAATATATAAATAATAACAATAATAATTTCTAATGCAGTCTCGTTAACGTAACGTGAATTCATTTTCACTTAATTTATTTGAAACGTAATTAGTACTAATTAATTCAGTTTAGCTGCGAAACGATCAGTGATGCTCGTACTCCTGTAGTCTAGCCTTAGTTGTAGCACGTCTTCCTACTGGATGCCTCTTTCCTGGCAATGTCTCAGCACCTGCCCCTGAGGTCCCTGTTCCTCAATTGCTTGTTTTAGCATCTCCCTCGTCTATTACTTTAGGTTCATCCTGTTGCCAGTTCATTCTCCGCCGATTCTGACGACTGAGGTCTTTTTTTTCCTGCAGAAACACATGGCCTCACGGAGGTCAGAAGCGGAATCTAGCGCATGTAAAGCAATTGCTTATTTTGGAACCTGTCAGCGTAAAATCAGTCATAACTTTTTGTATTGCAAAGGTTATTTTTCTGTATTAAAAGCTCACATTCGGCGATAAATTCTCAGTTGATAACAGACCTGCCGGAACAAGCACACGTCTTCTGGACGCCGACGCGCATTGCGTTAGCAACAGCAGACCAACGCACAACTTCCGGAGATTTTAGTAGCTTTGGGGCGGGCTAAAATAATTGAAATATATTTTCGTTACGATGTGATATTTTTAAACCTTGAAATTTAAATAATTTGATATGACAGCAGCAACGCTCGTGTGGCATCAGTGTATCGCTTGTTTTGTTTAATTATTTATTTACGAACCATACAGCGATATTTTTCGAATAAGATTTTATTTATATATGTTGGATAATTTATGACATTAAAGCAAATTCAGGCATTTATTACATACATTTTACAATAATATTTGACAATGTACCAGTCGTACAATATACAACAAATGCTGTTTAAATAACATAATTGCCTAAAGCATTCATGTCCATAAATTAAGTTGAACTGGAATTAATGTTTTATCAGGTAACGTCAATTTACACAGGTTTTCGCAAATCGGGAGCGCTTTTTAGGTGGAACCTGATTCCGTGATTGACTTACGAGTATTGATCAATCAATTAAAAGTTTCGCTTGTTTAGGCCAATCACAGAGCGCTCTGGGCGGGGCTTACGCGCGCCGTCCGCCAGCTCTCCGTGTGTCGGCGGATTGTTGTTGTCATCAAGATGGAGTTCTTGTTGGGGAATCGTAGCAGCACTCCCGTTGGCCAGTGCATCGGTGAGTTGGCGGCTTTTAATAGCTTCTTCTTTAATAAAATTGTGCTTTTAATAATGGCTAA
The DNA here is from genome assembly GCF_018831695.1 of Puntigrus tetrazona. Classification (NCBI taxonomy): domain Eukaryota; kingdom Metazoa; phylum Chordata; class Actinopteri; order Cypriniformes; family Cyprinidae; genus Puntigrus; species Puntigrus tetrazona. Next base: position 26,016,630 of record NC_056701.1, read on the forward strand.
TGGTCGATAGCCATCCACCGCTCGCGTTGGAAATGCTTTAAAGTCGTGTATTAACTGGCAGCATCATACAGTCAGCACTGTTAGCTAAATTAGATGTTGTGCTAGCCTGCATCTTCATCCTGGTGCAAACACACAGATGTTACTAGAAAACTCTATTAATTAGTTTTTTCATTATTAGGAAATTCATAACTAGAGAGTGAGAGCGTTTCGCCAGCAGGACTTAAAGAGAAACTGAAGCCTCTGTCTGCTCTCAATGAGACCACCTTTTCTCTAACATTGAACATTTAGGACATTTATAACCTTTTATTTCATATTTCATGCTACTGACTTAGATTACACGGTTATCTCTGTCTGTATAACTCCTTTGATTTGACTCCTAAAAGTTTTCATACTTTGTTGTAATGCATCGGTTTGACAGTTAGTCATTTGCGGTATTTTCATAATCATTACGTTTATTCAAATATATTATTTTTACATGTAGAATACCAACAAAGCCGAAGTAGGGTTTACAACATTTGGACAATGATTAGACATAATGACGAAACAATAGAATCAACCAGAATAAAATATTAACGATTCTATATATACTTTAAATATATATATATATATATATATATATATATATATATATATGTGATTAAATAATAATACATTTTAATCTCAATAATGATTAGTAAACATGAAAGCATTATTTATGTCAATAAATGCCTCTTAAATTAGTCTAATCTTTAATTTTTGTGTGAAATATACACAGTATGTATACAGCCGCTATCAAAAATATTCACTCAATATTTTGTACACTTTTAAAAATGATCATATTATTAATTAATAATATATTTTAATAACATATTTTATTATTAATATATTTTAACACAGTGTGACCGTTTTTTTCACTTATTGACAACTGGTATTCAGTTATAATAGCTTTCACTGATGGTCGACGTGTGATTTATTGATGAATCTGAAACCGTTTTTGCGTTGACATGTCTGGTCCTGAATTTGGTTACAAGCGCCATAAAGCAGGAAGCGATCCAGTCATGTGTGACTTTTGATTCGTTGAGAGCGCAGGTGTGAAAACTCGGTGCTCTCTGTAGCGTCTTCTTTAACCGCTGGGACTTGGCTTTTTTTTTTTTTTTTTTTTTTTTCTCTTTCTTTTTTTAGTACATGAGCGGTCACGCGAGCCAATCTCACGTTCTTGCAGTTGCTTTGCATTTGGGCGTGTTTGCGGCGTCGCATTTGACTGGAGTTCCTAGGTAGCGTTGAAATCTGTGAGACCAGAATAAGTAGCATAACTTGCCTGCATCTAAACAATGGTGTTCTGTATGCGTATGCTGCACTTTGGCACCATGATTTTAAAGCAAACGCCACGTTTAGCTGATAGAATAGTTTCTGCTTGGTTTTACAACTTGCTTGTAAATACGGCTGAGCGATACATCCACGCATGATATACCATGATTCAAGCCCAGATATGCACACGAAGTCTCTCTCAGCTGTCGTGCAGCATCGCAAGTGCGTAAGAGAGTGGATTGTATTATGGACACTGATTTGATTTCGGTAACAATTTGTGAACAGCGCCTTGCTTTTTCTCCTGCCCCCCGGGGCCTGGAGCTCATAAGTTGATCCTGCAGGTTCAGGATGTGCTGACCGCAGGACAACATCCTAACAGATGAGCATTTCGTTATGAGTCAGGTATTGTTTTTTCCCCCCATCGCTCAGCGCTTGTACAGAAGAGAAGGGCCTTCCAGTTAGCTTGAGAGACAAAGTGACAGCGGTGTAGTCGAATGGGCACGACTTGCGATTGCGAAATTTTTATAAATGGCTATTTCCTTTTGAGCGCCGTTCAGCGGCTTCTTAAACACCGCTGATTGGCCAGTTGTTCAACGGATATGACTGCGATTGGCTACAGTGTCGGCAGATGCATAATATATCTGCACGTAGGTGGAGGGTTTCTTTACACGACGGCAAGTTTGTGAAGTATTATTATTAACTGTTTGAATAAATGTAAAAAAAAAAACATTCCTGTGACGTGAAGTTGTATTCCCAGCATCATTTCTCCAGTCTTTAGTCTCACGTCATCCTTCAAGGATCACTCTGATGTATCGAATGGAAACATTTTGGAAACCTTGACACAATTTTATGATATCTTGTTCAATAGAAACAGAGATAAATCAGTTTAATTGATCAATAATGAATTCTTGCCAAATAAATGCAGTAATTTACACATAAAAAGATGTCTTCAGAAGCATCATCTCTGAAATAGATAAGGCTGTCAAAATAATAAAGTCAATGATGCAAAGAAAATAAAATGGAGATCTTGGACCTTCTACAGACTGAACCAGTATCACCGATACCTTAGTGTTTTAATATATTAGATTTATTACCGATTATTACTTGAAAATGTCTTCCTCAAACATGTCTTGCTGTCATTTTGAGCTGTTTGTTAAAGTGGCGACGACAAGATTATGTTTGTCCTAGAGAGAGATCAAGGTGATGAAGTAAAAAGTGTCGGGTCCCTCCTTTCAGACTCGGGTCTGAACCTGTCCCACCGAGGCATGAACATTTAAGGAAGGAAAACACGGACGAGGGGGCTTAATGAGGCTTCACATAAGTAGCTTTGGAATCTGAAGTGTTTGTTAAAGGGCCGGTAAAACGCACTTTCACACGTTCAGAGGCGTTTACGCTGTTAAAAAGTTGGATTCTCAGAGAGTATTTAGTGCATAGTTTTTTCGATCGTTGGTCTCAGGCTATAAAAGATCCTGCTCCACGAATAATTGCACTTAAAAGAACATAATATACGAGTGCGTACTGCGTATTTGTTTTATTTTACAAACACGTGCATGTAAGAGAAAAATATGTTTTTGTTTATTATATACATTTATATAAAAAAAAAGACACATTCATATATCATGTAAACAAATGCTTTTATTTCATCTGATGCTTGACCGTACTCGTTTTCAAGTATCTCGTCACTGATTTAAACCTCGTGATCTTAACATCGTTATTGTTGCTGACTAAAACAGAAACTATTAAAAATGGCATTACCACAAATACACCTGGAAAAAATATTCATCAAAATATTCATCAAATAAGTTAAAGTACTAAAATTACGCAAATTAAAACTGAACGGCTATAAAAAACAAACAAATGCAAATTAAAAGCACAGCAAAATTGCTAAATCTTGATTAAAAAAAATAAATAAAAATGTAAATAAAACATAACTGAAATATGAATAGATATTAGCATTCGATGAATAGTGCATTGCTTTCAGTTCATTCAGGGATGGATTCTGATTAGAACATTAGAGCATTTTTGACCGGTTCATCAAGAAAGTGAATGAATCTGATGAACATCAGGAAGCGCTGCTGTGTACAGGTCTGGCTGTATACGGCCGTCGCGGTGTTTAGCTGAGGTTGGTACGGCCGGTGCACGTGACCCAGCTGTCCCGAGCACTCGCTGTGTCTCCCGCCGCAGGGCTGCACTCGGGCGTGTGTCCACGCTTTCTCTACCTGTCCAGCGGCGCCATAGTGTCCGTTTCTCTCCTGTTCATTTGCTCATTGCCTTCAGTCTTCCACTCCGCAAATCTTCTTGAGGAGATTACTGGAGGATTTCCCGTGAGAAGTTGCTCGGTTTGTTTTTGGAATATTCTAGGCTTGGTTCAGTGAAGCCAAGTCGACAGCATTTGTGGGATAAGGCCGATTACAGCAGGCGCATATTTTCATCCTCTCTTTTTTTCCTAATGAAAAGCGAAAATGTAGATTACGTGGAAGTCGATGAGGATTTCAAAGCAGAAATGTGAATTCTAATATTATTGAGGCACTTGCATTAATTGTTCTGTTAAAATGAGTGTCAATTGAAGTTGTTTTATTTATTTATCTATTTTTTTATTATGTTATAGTATTTTGAAAAGTTTGGGATTTAAAAGAAATCTCTTATTCTTACCAAATTTATTTATTTGATCAAATATATATTGAAATTAGTAATGTTGTGAGATATTAAAGTAACTATGGTTTTATATTTTAACATATTTTAAAATTAACATATAATAAAATACACTATAATGTAAATGTATATAATATAATTGTATAAAATAATAATTATATAAAAAATTAAATAACTTTTTTTTTTTTTTTCAGAAAAACTGGTTTGATTCTCATTTCTTACATTTCCTATTATTATCAGTATAATAAAATACTCCATTCATATGCATTATTTTCGTTAAAATATTTTCTTTTGGTTTCAACATGAGCAGTCTTGGGGTTTGGAGCGAAATTGCCCTTTTGTTCTTCTTCTTCTTTTAAGCTAATCATCTCAAAACGCTACCTATCGAGAGATCAATATGGTGTACAATATGGTCATCCAGTTTTGCTTCAGTTGTAGCGAAGCTCTCCTTCCTCTTCCCGCCACGCAACTCACACGGTGAGTCTGCGGCTTTTTTTCGACGAGCGTCTCCTCGACCTTCGACCCCCAGCCGGCCGGCGTGCGCGGGACAGGAGAGGAAGACGAGCGCCGCTGTGAACCCTGCTCGTGTCCGGTGAGCGAGAAGACAGAAGCAGCAGTCTTCTCTCCGCCTCGTCGTCATCTGTCAGTTTGACAGAAGAGCAGCTCAGGGGTATGAATAAGGCATGAAGTATTTCCTGCGGCTCCGCAGACTACAGGAAGAGGCCTCACCCGGCCGTGAAAGCCGCGTCATGCTCCGGACGCTTCCCAGTTTGCAGAGTGAAAGTTCACTGGTGCTGCCGAGCTGATGTCCAGAGCTTTGCTCCGATTTTACAAGACACTTCCCGGTGCGGTTTGTGCATTTGAAGAAACCGCCAAAAACGCTTGCTGAAAGCCTCGGGCCATCCGTGAGTTTGTTTCTTGGTTAGAAGCGATCGCGGTTATCGTAGACTTGAAATTGAACCGTTGCATGTTCTATATTTGGTTTGGTTTCGCATATGTGGTCAAGCCACCCTGTAGTGACTCAGATATAGTCAAACTTGGAAACGTAGGTGAACGCGGACTCGCTGTTTCCATCCAAAGTTACGAATCGGTTTTTCGAAAGCCTGCTGTTTGAGACCTGCGATTTTGGATCAGTCCATTGGTTTGTCCAGTTTTGCTGTCTCATGTCACATGTCATGTCTTTTTGATACGCATTATAGGAACTTATTTGGTAAAATATAAGAAATTTATCCCATTTAGTTGAGTGCATCTTCTTTTTTTAACGTGCATATGTACGATTCATGCATCTTGGCATTTCCATCCTGCATTAAAAAAAAAACATTTTGAAGAATTCCCCAACCCCATTGCCAGCTATTTTTTCAAAGGACCTCCAGATCTGCAGAAAACTCTTTGGTTTACCCCGCTATCTCATATCTACTCTTTTCCATATGTAACACATTACTGAGCTCGTAAGCCACGTCTCAAATTTAGTTGCAAAATTTTGGTCCACATCAACAAAATTGTCTTCATCTCGTATTGATCTGCCTCTATTTGGTTGAAACCTAATATCGCAAACAAGAGTGTCAGGAGGAAATCAATATCAGCATGTTAAATCCCAATATTGCTCATAAAATAGGTGGATGGAAATATAGCTAGTGTGTATTTCCATTGTTTATACGAGCTGTTCATTGGCTCTTTGTTACCTCATGTACACACAATAAAAAGACTAAAAATAGAGCCCAAAGTATTGCCATAATGAAAGAATTTCCATGTTAAGGTTTCACAGATGTTTTACCTACAGTTTGGACTTTGCATTGCGTGTGTTTTGCTTTAGGGTTAATTGAAACGTCTGCAAACTTTTACCACGTTTTCCCCAGTGAGGGCTTTTCTTGATATTTTGGTTTCAGCGGTCTTGGTGCACTTAGCATAGAATTTTGTCAGGGCTTCAAATAGACACACTGGTTCAGATATATAGGCCTAGTTCACATATATATGCTCATTTTATTTTGACCGCTAATATGCATTTTAGGGTAAATCTAAATTAACTAACTAACAAACAGACGCATGCATCCAGTATGAATGAATGAATGAATGAACGATATGAGTAAGTTTTTGAGACCCCCCTTCTTGAGTCAGACATGTGTTTTAACGCAGCCTTGCTGAGCAGAATTCCTACAAAACATTATAAAATATTACAGATCCCAACTGGAACGATATGTATGAGTTGTGTAATTATTATTATTATCTTTTTCTTATTTTCGTTTAAAAATGCCTGAAAATGTCACGGAGCAGCCGGCTAGTAACAATGATTTGACCTTTGAACCCTGGCTAACAAACAGACAGAGCCGTGTGAGTGGGCTGCATGCAACTCGTATTAGAAAACATAACCGTCTGCATTTATTTACTAATCATTTACTAATTCAGTCATAAGACAGTAACCAGCCACCCTTCCTCTTCTCATCTGATCACGTTAGTCATTGTTCGGCATAATTCATTCGGTCTTTTCAGTTATTATAGCTGTTTTTGTTGTTTTCGGTTTGCGAACATTCGGTCCATCCCTAATGCTGAATCTTTGCTCGTTTTTCATATTTCATTTCATTTCGGACTTTTTATTTCGCACGTGTTCTCGGAAACAGGCTGCAGCATAGAAAGCACATTTTTGCAGCTGCAAGCTGTACGAGAATCACACCCATGTTACTTCACGGCTAATTACAAAGACCGGGTTTCATCACACTCTCCTCTAAAGGAGACCGTGATACTGAACCGGTGCTGGTTTGTTCTGCGTCGGAAAAGTACTACTCGCTGTCCTATTGCGCCTTTTTCTAACTAAAAAAACACAATGGAGTTTGACTTGAAGCCTCAGCAGCGAGGAAAATGACATCTGACAATGAAATAATCACCCAGGCCCGGTCAGTTCAGGTCAAGCCTCAGTAAAGCTCTTCTGCTAGACGCTGATCTTGTCCTATAGCGTCTCAGAAAGAAGTGTTGCATCTCTCATTTTTGTGACCGCGTGCCTTTAAGTATCAGTGAGGTTGCACGTAGCTTACATTTTCATTTTCGATTTTATAATTTTTCTAACTTTGTTGTATCTTATCATTTTATATATTTTTTTATATATATTTATATTTTTATTTATTTTATTTAATTTTTTTATTTTTTAGTTATTTTAGAAAAGCCGGAACTAAAATTAAATCGAAAACAAATAATCCAGATTTTTAAAACTATCTTGTTTTTTATTATGTTAGTTTTTATTACGTTTTAATTTAGGTTTTTTGCAATTTTGTACCTAATCAAAATATCTCGGCTCAGTTTGATCGAGGTGAATTGGAAATGAAATGCACGATGAAAAAAAAACATGATTTTTGAAAACTGAAAAATCTGTTTTTTGCTAATAAACCCGTCATATATTTGTTAGACTGACCGTGGGAGGAACTGATTTTGTCTAATCCTCACTTTTTAGTTTGATTGTACGTGAGATGAGTCGGGAGCAGTGAGATCGGGGTCATGTGACCGGCCGTGTGTTGCTGAGCCGCCGGGGATTAAGTGTTTTGTCTTGCGTGTGTTTGTTTGTGTCAGCGATTGAGACGACCTGCTGATCTGTGTGTGTGGTATGTTTCTCCCAGAGAAAGCCACAGATGGCTCCCTGCAGAATGAAGACTGACGCTCAACATGGAGATCTGTGACATCATCAATGAGACTGAGGAAGGGTGAGAGACACACACTCCACACACACACACACACACACACACACACACACACACAGCGCCTGCTGATGACTCTCACTGACTCTTCTCACAGTCTCACACGGCCCTGACATATATATATATATATATATATATATATATATATATATATAACAATTATTATTTTTCTCACTAAGCTTCATCAAGAAATGGTGTTAATGGTTTCTGTATATATTTGATCAAAAAATACAATGAAACATATTGCGAAATATTACAATCCTAACACAAATATTATTCAAACGTTTTATTACGATTAATAAAATGTAATTTATTCTTGCAATGACACAGCTTTTTTTTCCCCCATCAGTATCTCGGTCTTCACTATGATATGCTGATTTGCTAAAGAAAAACTATTATGATTATAAATATATAGAAATTTATTTGCTGCAAGTGTGTATTTACATACTAAATATACAAAGCGCGCACGCATGTATTATATAAACAAAAACATTTATTTTGGATGCAATTAATCCCGATTAATTGTTTGACAGCAATTATAGTTTTAAGGTTTCCTTTATGAATAGGAAAAGCATTTTTTTTAATATTACAAATGCATTCGGTGTCATATTTGGTCGATTTAATGCAGCTTTTATAAATAAAACTATTAAATAATAATAAAAAAAAAAATCTTATTGACCCCAAAACTTTATAAAGGTGCTGTATGTAGTCAGGTAACAGTCACAAGCAGTCACAGTACAGTTTTATTTGGTAACTGTATCTCGGTTGATCGTTTGTGACTGGTTCACCTGAGATTAATGTTCATACCAGGTATACGCAGAGCCTTTTCAGAGTGCTGTTTATACTCCATATGATTCTTCACTCTGTCTGTTTCTCTCTATCTCTCTCTCACACACACACACACACACACACACACACACACACACTCTGTGGTCAGACTGGCACTACAGGCTAGTCTCTGTTCTGTGTGAGGGGAAAACAGTGCTCTCCTCTGTTTAGGCTGGGGTTTTTTTTATTGTTGCATTCAAAATTGTGGGTGTTTTCAAAAATGTAAACAATCTTCCTTGCTTTTTAACGATTCCTTTATCATTTGTGTAGATGCCTCTTCGAACGGATTATGCCAGATTAAGTGCACATTTGGACTAGAACAGTGTAGACTTACCGTATTGATAGAAAGCGTATTACTCAAATTGCCGGTCCGTTCTGTGTCATGCAGTTTGGATTTTCACTTCTGCTATTGGGTAATTCCCATAATGCAAGATAGTATTGCTGTAGTTCCTTCTCTGTGATCGACGTTTCTGCACGTGATGACTAACTTCCTTAGTATCCAGTAGGTGAAAAACAGTATGTAAAAATGTAGCTATTCATTAAAAAACCGAACCGGACTGATTCCAGTTTTTAGAGGATTTGTGAACAATGACCGCATAGCAAATTTTATTCATCTATATATTTTATTGGTTGCAAGGTACTTATTCAAAAGTAGTACTTAGCGAGCGAGTATGCTATTTAAATCTGAGCAAATTTCCTTTTTAAGACAAGTCAGACGGCGGACATCCTCATGGCATTATCATAAATGCTAATTGCTTCTTTTAAATATGGTGAGATATTGAGCATAATTTCCCCTATAATTCATTTTAACAATTAAATCGTCTCTACGTTGAGTTCAGTTTTCAGTTGCCAATGTTGTTGTTCTTACTTATAAAGGCTCGGAGATATGGGAGCTTTGATCCCACCATGGGGGGAAAAAACAACAAAGCTGGAAGTTGATGAACTTCCTGGCAATTAATTACAGTGTGTTTGTAAGAGGGCTTTCAGTAGTGGTGCTTTGGTGCTGTCTGGTCGGATTGAGTCTTTTAATTCCTATCTTGAGCTCACAGAGTGCTCTGCTTAATTGCATGTTATGATCCTAAATACTGATTGGTCGGTCCACTCATGCTGAAATGCACAACTCGAAAACACGAAACAATTTTGAACTGTAGCTACTTCTCGGCCATTGTTCAAATCCCAACGTCTGAGCAATACAACTGGAAATGGTCAATATGTTATACAGCTGCTTCTACAGAGTGTGTTCATATATGTAGCTCTAAGTCTGTCTAAGTCTCATGTCGTTCCAAACCCGTAAGACATTTGTTCATCTTTAGAACACAAATTAAGATATTCTAGATGGAATCTGAGAGCTTGCTGACCCTTCAGAGACCGTAAGACAATTGAAAGCAGTCGAGACCTAGAAATGTAAGGACATCGGTAAAATAGTCCATGTGAGATCAGAGGTTCATTTATTACATTATAAAACTACGAGAATGTCTTTTGTGCTCCAAAAAAAAAACCAAAATAAAGATTTAGCAATTTCTTCTCCTCTGTGTCAATGGACCCTATATATATATATATATATATATATATAAGAAAAAAAAATAAAAATAATAATATTATTACACACAGACATATATATATATATATATATATATATATATATATATATATATATATATATATATATATATATATATATATATATATGTATATGTGTGTGTGTGTGTGTGTAATAATATTATTATTATTATTATTATTATTTTTATTTTTCTTAAAATACAATAAAAGAGAACAGTGGAGTCATTTAGAAAGTAGAGTATTTTTTTTTCCAACCAATGAATGCTGAAAACATTGACAGCCAATCAAAATTCAAAGTGTGTCCTGTAATGTTGACAGAACACAACTAAAACCTAAGCTTTAAATAAATATATTGTTAATTTCTGCTGTGCATGTGTTAGCGTTATAATTATTCTTGGTGGGAAGAAGCCTTTAAGCTGTTGATAAATCATCTAAACTGTGTGCTCTCACAGGCCTAAAGATGCCATGCGTATGGTGAAAAAAGAGGCTCAACGGCAACAGGAACTTCCGTGAAGTGATGCTGGCTCTTACCGTGAGTGACACTGTGCTGGACATTCACATAAACCCTTAATGAAGTCATAAAACGTCATAAATGAAGGTGGAGGAGCAAAATCTGGTGTTTAGTCTGCTGCTTTGCGGCGTTAATCGTTAATGACAGCTGAGTACTTTGTAAACCCCCCACCTTCAGGCATGCCTGAGGCTATTTTGAAATTTGAAGAAGGTTTTTGTGAGGATTTGAATGCATTAAGTTCCTGTTTTGTGTGGGAGCTTTAGCTTTAGTCTAAATAACCAGTAACGTTAGCTGCTTGTATAATTGTCTTTTCTAGGTTCTGGAGACTTGCGTGAAAAACTGCGGCCACCGTTTTCACGTCCACGTCGCCAATAGAGATTTCATCGAAGGCATCTTGGTGAAGATCATCACTCCGAAGACCAACCCTCCGGCTATAGTACAGGACAAAGTGCTGTCACTGATTCAGGTGAACTGAGTGAAGCGAACTTCCTCCTCCGCTCTTTCTTTGTTTCTGCAGTGAAACCACCACAGCATTTTCATTCAGAATGGGTGCGGGCTGGAAACTAGGTCTGATGGACTTGGTCTGTGAGGCTGCGTGGGATTGCATTAATTCTAGTTGACTGGAAGCCATTACTTAATCAGATTGACTCAGTTTAGAGTAGATCGCTGACAGCTTCCTTGATGGTATACAGAGCATAGCTGCATTTAACTGTCTCAAACCAATTGGTTACATTTTAAAATTGTTACACAGAATCGTCTTTATTTTATTTTTATTTTAGTTTTTGATTTGACAGTATTTCATCTATTTGTTTGCTTGACCCTCTAACTCTCGCACTTTATATTCATTTAGCTATTTTTGTAAAAAAATGCCTTCCTGTTGGATAGTTCCACCTGAACCGATGGCCTTTCTCTGTCTTTGTGTTTCGGGCCCAGGCTTGGGCAGATGCCTTCAGGAGCAGCCCGGACCTCACTGGAGTCGTGCACATTTACGAGGAGCTGAAGAGGAAAGGAATTGAGTTCCCGATGGCAGACCTGGATGCTTTGTCGCCCATCCACACGCCACAGCGGGTCAGAAACCGCACAGCTTCCGCCCACACCAGGCTCTTCGATACGATTTCGTTCATTTGGCTTCATTCTGTCTCGTTTGTCGTTCTAGGGTGTCCCAGAGGTAGATCCAGGCACGCACAAGTACAGAGCGTCTGCTCAGCCAAACGCGGCGTCTCAGACGGGCCCTACACCTGCAGCTGCCGCCACAGCTGACTTCAACCCCGCCCAGATCCCACCCGTATCAGGACCCATCACAGCAAACCCAGAGCAGGTCGCACACACCTCAGGATAGGCTTTGCTGTATTCAGTGTTAAGGCTGTGTTCAAACCCGTTCCAAAACCAATGAGCTGACTTACACTGCATCTTAAGATACCAAGATACCGCAACAACAATCAATCTGGATCACTTGTTCCATTCACGGCAAACGCAAAGCGACATAACATTTCACTTCGCTGTCAGGACTTGGACTAAAACACAGATGAGCGTAGATTTTTCTGAATAATGCTTTACTGTGAATAAAGTTTGGGGCATTAAGCAAGCGTGCACTAAATTGGTCAAAAGTGACCGTAAAGACATTTATGTTTTTAAAAAATATTTAGTGTCAAAGCATCACGGTTTCCACAAAAATATTAAGCTGCAACTGTGTATTAAGAAAAGCTTCTTAAGCAGCAAATCAGCATTTTAGACTGGTTTCTGAAGGGTCATGTGACGCTGAAGACTGAAGTAATGATGCTATAATATTCAGCTTTGCATCACAGGAATAAATTACGTCTTACAATATATTCGCAGTTTCTTTTAAATTGCGTAAAATATTCGACAATATTGCTGTTTTTGCTGATGTGGAAGCGTTTTGTTTGTGTGTACAGATCGCAAGGCTGAGAAGTGAGCTGGACGTTGTGCGTGGGAATATTAAAGTGATGTCGGAGATGCTGACAGAGATGGTGCCGGGCCAAGAAGACGCCTCTGACCTCGAGCTACTCCAGGTCGGAGAGTTCTCCCCCGGCGTATAAACAACGCCGTATTTTTACCTAGAGCAGCTGAACACAAATGAAATCCAGCTGATCTGTGGTCTAGCGGTTAGCTTAGCTTTCTCGGACCTCTGCGGTGCTCATGTTGGCTTTATGGGTTCTAATCCAGCATGCAACTTCCCGTCCTCCTTTCTTCGCCACAAAAATGTTCGTGTTCTTAATAGAGAACATAGATATTTTCAATCTAAACAGCACCACCAGAGGGTGTAGCGATACAGTGTTTTAAAACAGACAAGCAGCTCATCCACCGCACGTCTGTTCTGTGCGTTGTGTAGGTTTGTACTGTACTTTCTCTACTTGTCCGTAATGATCTCGACTGCATGTTGTGCGTCAGGAGCTGAACAGGACGTGTCGAGCCATGCAGCACAGAGTAGTGGAGCTCATCTCCCGCGTGTCTAATGAAGAGGTCACCGAAGAGCTGCTGCACGTCAACGATGATTTAAACAACATCTTCCTGCGTTACGAGAGGTGAGAAGACGTGTCCGTCAAGTTTCTCCCGTCTGCCTTTATCTAACGGCTCTCGGAGGAAGCTCTGACTTCACTCCGCTCAGGTTTTCGCTTTGATTTCCTGCCCTTTGCTTTGGAGCAGAGCGCACAGGGTCTGAAAACGCGTTCACGTCTCTTTCATCTCCATCGTGTTTTTGATCTTTCACAGGTATGAGAGATACAGAGTAGGCAGAGCAGCACAAAACAACGGGGTGAGTTTGATACTGCAGTACTGTCTTCTTAAAATACTGTAATGTTTGTCTTTTATTTGTTTGTCTTTGTTGAGTATTTTATTGTTTCTTGTATGGTATACACATATGTCCTGTGATTAATATGTGTCTGTTAATTGCATGCTCATGTTTTTTTTTTTGTTTTTTTTACGTTATTTTATTTCCTTGTTTGCATGATGCTTAGCTGAGAGAGGCAAGTATAATGCATCTCTGTTGTGTAGATGTGAGTGAAGTGGAGTGGTAAATCATGGCTGACTGTCTCTCAATTTTATAGCCTTTCCATAAAAAAAAGTATACTCCTCTCCTTTGTATGTGAATTTGCAGGTTTCTTACATTTCATTTAACGAATGTTATTAACATAAAGTATGGTAAATCAGGATATATAAATATTACTATTATTAAAGTATGTTAAATAAAATAATAAAAAAAATATATATATATATATATATATATATATATATATATATATATATATATTTATTTTGTTGGATATGATTAATTGCATTAGTGCTATCAAATGATTAATTTTGATTAATTGCATCCAAAATTTTCCATCTAAAATGTTTTTTTATTTATTTATTATGTACAGTGTTGGGAGTAACGCATTAGAAAATTAATGAAATATCAGCACGGTTCTGTCAGTCAGATGCACATGAGAGTTGCATGTGTTACTATAAACACTTTTCTTGCAGAATTATCACTGGCTGGTAGAAAGACAAACATCAGTTACATAGACATTTTTTACCTGAAAACTAATATACGTAGGTGGGCCAAAGGTGTTAGAAGGGCTTAGAAGAAATGTTGTGCGTCTCAGATCGACACGCAGTGGCGTTTCATTACGAATCAGTGTTTCTTAATCGATGATTCAGTGAGCCATCAATCTGAACGAATCCACGAACGACTGCCATATATATGTGCTACGTAACAGGTGAAGTAAAAGCGAGTTGCTTTGATTCTGATTGATAACCAAGCGTGTATTGTGAATGCACAGGTCCTGAATGAGGCTTCAGAGGAGGATAATCTAATAGATCTGGGTCCTGCTTCTCCAGCAGTGGTCACTCCTCGGGTCAGCACTACACCCACTCGTACACCCACATCCACCCTTCAGCCCGCTCCCCCTGCTCCTGCTGCAGCGTCTCTCTCCACGCAGCTTGCTGGACTCGGTGAGGGCCTCACACGCGCATCCTAATTAGGATAGCAACATGGATTAAATACAGCCAACGAACCTTAAAGTCAGTTGATTTAAATCCATATTCATAAACGGTAAAGTAATCAACGCCGTGATTTCCTTCTGGTAGATGTGGGTGCAGACAGCGTCAGCGGCACTCTCAGCTCTCTGAGCGCTCACAACCCTCAGGACGACTTTGACATGTTCGCCCACACCAGGTCCAGCTCTCTGGCCGACCAGCGCAAAAAGTGAGTGCCATTTCCACACCGCTACAAGCAAACCACAAAAAAAAAAAAACCAACATCTCCAAACTATCCTCTCTGCTTACTTCCAGCGTTAAATATGAAGAACCTCAGGCTCTGGTGGGCCTGGCATCCGCTTTGGACATCAGACAGCAAAATGCCACTGGGGTGAGTTTCTTACAGCATGGGTATTAATGGTGATGAATTGTGATCACTGCATGTTAATACTTAACTTAAACCTCGTTGTTTCTCAGAAGGTGGGGAATCGCGCTAATTTCGAATGGCAAATTTAACCCATTTCTTTGTCTTTGCATGCCATTGTCACTTTCGGCATTAAAATGCTCTTGTTCTTCCTGTGAGGTCTTCATGAAAGAGTATTAGTTGCCGCCTTCATGAGACTATATATAGTGCTACGTATATTCCTTACAAAGTACCACTACAAAAATTGTTGCTGTAAGTAAAATGTGATATTTTGAATTAGCCACCGTTAAATATAATGGCATTATAGTTGTTCTGAGTGTCTAAAGGCACAGAGCCGTCTCTGGGGTGATAACCCAAACTGATGTTTGTACCATATATTGCACATATCAGTACTTTTTGTAAAGGACATTGCCCCAGTGACAGCTTTTGTACTGTACCTTTTTTTGTGTAAGGGGTCAGTGACAAATAATGGTGCCTGCAATAAAGGAAAACTAGATCTTTGTCGTGGCCACACCACAACATAACACAACATTTTGAGAACATTAGATATTAAAGCACTATTTTATAAGGTTTTCATTCTTTTAAAGGTATAGTTCACCCAAAAATGACTCTCTATTTGATTCATTAATTACTCACCCTCAAACCTGGAAGACGTTCGTTCATCTTCTGAACACAAATGAAGATGTTCTTGATGAAATCCGAGAGCTTTTTAACCCAGAAAGGTAGTAATGACATTGTTAAAATAGTCCGTGTGACATCGGAAATTGTTGACTGACGTTATTTATCATTTTCTTTGCACACAAAATGATTCTCATAGATTCACGAAAGTAAGATTGAACCGATGGCGTCACATAGAATATTTCAACAATGTCTTTGCTACCTTTCGCGTCAGAAAGCTCTTCGATTTCATCCAAAATATGAAGGGGAACGAAGGATGGGCTTGGGTTTGGAAAAAAATGAGGGTGAGTAATCAATTACAGAGTTTTCATTGTTGGGTGAACTATCCCTTTAAGAAATCAATTCCTTCAATGAGGCTTTTTCCCATTATGAAATAAGGACAGTTTTATCATCTTGACAAAAAAACCCCTTTGAATTTAATTACAATGAATTTAAACTGAATTCACATGTGATCGTCATCAGTCAAGTGGTGTGTTCAAATTATCGTGTGTATCGTTTTATATTTATTCATGAATAAATGCATACATCTGGGTACAAAAGGAGCACCAGCTCTTACATATGATCCCTTATTATTCTGTTAGAGGTGTTTTTGAGCAAAGTATTGTTATGAAATCTTTGAGGGATATTAGGAAATCGTTATAGACCGATTGTATCTCTGGTTCCAGACATATGTAGAAATCATCCAAGGTTACATAACGGACGTGGTTTCGAGGTGCACCTCATAGCAATCAGCCCATGGGTCAAAGTTTACACCTTTTTCCCCTCTTTGTTTGTTTGTTTCTCCACTCCATCTACCTTAGTTCATTGACTCGGAGTTACTTTCCCTTGCCTTAAATGACACCCGCTTCAGTTCTTCTGAAGATGGAGGTCTATGTGTTTGTGGTGGGTGCTTTGTTCTTCTTCTTCTTCTTCTTCACATCTGTAAGGTGTTTTCTGTTGTTGATTTAGCCGAATGTAAAAGGTCCTAACGCTGAGTTGGAGCCCATAGACAGCTGGCTCATTACCCAAGGAATGGTGAGGATTTCACCAGAACCACTGTCCCCCCCGTGTCCACCCACGTCCGTCCACTCAGCCCTGACCTCGCTCTCCATCCCTCGCCTCCCACCACCACTAAAACATACCCACAGTAAAAGGGAGAGGCGCTCCCGTGATCCTGATCTGATACGCTGCGGAGGAGATCAGCCAAACACGAAAAATCTGGTTTTATTTACCCGCCCTCACGTCGTTCCAAAGTTCTGTGCCACTGCTTTTCCAAGAAAACGTCTCTTTTTCGTGAGATTTTTATAACGACAACCGCTTTCAAACTACGCAGAAGCGCTATAAAGGTATGGAGCGCAGCGGTCGGGTTAAATAAGTAAAAACTACATTCGTTTTATCTGGAGGAGAATGGATTTTTGGCTGATGAGCCTTAAATTGAAAGCTTCACCCAAAAAAAATGAATGTATTCACCCTCAGGCCATCCAAGACGTGGATGAGATTTGTTTCTTTATCAGAACAGATTTGATGAAATGTGGCATTACGTTACTTTCTGCAGTGAATGGGTGCCGTCAGAAGATCGGCAAACATCACAATAATCCACAGGCGGTCCACACCAGTCCAGTCCATCAATTCACTTCTTATGAATTAAAAAGCTGTCTTTTAGGAAACAAATCCATTATTCAGACTTTTTTTTTTGGCTATATTTGTTGTGTGTCCACAATAGATAGATTTTTTTTTTTTTACAAACATGCAGCTGTTCATGTTAACTGATGGACTGGAGTGCTGTGGATTATCGTGACGTTTTTATCAGCTGTTTGGACTCTCGTTCTGACGGCACCCATTCACTGCAGAGCACCCATTGCTGAGAAAGTCACGTTTTTATTTTACATGATGGGAAACACGGCCTCTTTTCCTTCAGAATCTCTTGAGTGGCTCTAGGGCCGTTTCTTGGCTCTTCTCTTTGCTCTGTTCCTTTTACTGTGAATTTCTTCATCACCCCATTTACATTGTTCGTCACAGGTAGGAAACCCCTTTTTTTTTTTTTTTTTTTTCAGTGAAAAATCAGTAGATTTCATCTCATACGTTTCATTTCTAGCTAGACCCTGGTCTTTAACACGAATTAACAGAATTAAAACCGGCCCTGCTCTCATGGAAGGTTCCAGAGACGTTCACACTGATAAAAGTTTCACACTGTAAAGTTCCCTGAAGTCAGTCGTTTTTATCGAGGGCTGCTGATTCCAGGTAACATGAGCAGCGGTGACTGTTGACGATGCGGTGTGTGGATGTGTCCGGGGGTGCAACAAAGTTTAACTTCAACAAATAATCTGCAATTCCAATAAGAAATTAAGATCCGTCTCCTACAGGAGAATGTTAGGTTTAGTGTTCAGCCCATCAGTAACATTACGGCACCCAACACATTGAAAAAATGCACTACCGTTCAAAAGGGTAGGGTTTGTAGGAAGTTTTTATGCTGTCTTTATTTGACCGAAAACATAAAAAAAAAAAAAAAAAAAAAAATTAGTGTATGTGTATATATATATATATATATATATATATATATATATATATATATATATATATATATATATATATATATATATATATTTTTTTAATTATTAGTCTTCAGATCCTTCAAAAATCATTCTGATAGTTAGTATCAATGTTGGAAATATTTGTATGGCTTAATATTTTTGTAGTATTTTTTTTTTCCTCGGAATCTTTTTAATGAATACATTTTAAAGAACATTTGAAATAGAATGTTGTGCAATATTAGAAGCATATTAAGTGTCTGAAGAATCCAATATGATAAATAAATCTTACTGTCCCCAAACTTCTGAATGGTAGTGTGAGTAAAGTCGCTGTCAGTGTGAGCAGGCTTTATGCCGTCCCGTGTCTTATCACTTCTATTGACCGTCACATAGAAAAACTCTCCTCCTCACCTCATTAATTCACTATATTCTAATCCGAATGAGTCCTCTTCTCACATTTGTAGATTAAACTTAATCAAAATAACCAGAAAATATAACCTGGCACTAAATAAATATGAATGAATGCATATTTTTATTTATATATTTTATTATATTATTGTTTGGCTGCTTTTGTGATGTCTCTCGTCACTCTCGTAAAGGAAAGTCATTCATTTCTGCAATTAAAATATGTCCACAAAACAAATTTCATACAGGTAAATAAATCATTTACCTTGATTTTTAACAGATAGAAGAAATGTCACACTTTCTTGTGGATCTTGCCTTTGATTTTTTTTAAATAATAATAATAATAATGTACAAAGTACGACCAATCCTGTCCATAATGTCGACTGTAGAGGGAGCTCTTGTGCCGCTGTCATCAAGCTCTGATTAAAGAGCTTCTGTCACGCAGTCTTTCACCACAATCCTGTGTTCTTGATCATAAACGCTTCTCTATTCATTCATTCCTTCAGTGTCTTTTCATTTTTCACCCTCACAGCATGTGAAACAGTGTTGCTCCAGTTCTATGTGCAAGCCACATAGTGTGTGTGTGTGTGTGTGTGTGTGTGTGTGTGTGTGTGTGTGTGTGTGTGTGTGTGTGTGTGTGTGTGTGAGTGAGTGAGAGAGAGCGTAGCATGCGTGTTTTGGCTCGGTTTGACTTCGATTGCATTTTTCTGTTGTTGTTGTTTTCCTCCTAGACCTTCTGGTGATTTTATTGTTTGTGTTTTTGTTTGTCGGGGGTCTTTTTTTTTTTTTTGTTCTTTCGTGGCTTTGGGGGTCTTTGGTTTGTCCATGGCTTTGCTCCATAGATCCCCGTATCGCAGTCCTCTGTCATGGATGACATTGAGGAGTGGCTCTGTGCCGATGTGGTGAGACTTCTTTACCTTGATTTCCATTCTCTCTGTTTTTGTTTCCATGGTAACATCACGTCGTCGTCGTACTCGCTTTCATTTAACCGAGTCTTTTTTTGTCTTCTACCTCGGTAGTATACTAATCGTTCATTCCCACCAATCACCTTGTCGGTCCATCATACGCCACTCAGTCACGTGACGCTAATGAACATTAACTAGGGATGAACTGTTAGCAAAGCTGCGGCGTTGGGTTGGTTCAGATGCACAGAGGAGTGTTGTTGTCGAATGTTGCAGCTCGCTGGCGCCGGATGCTTTCTTCATCTGTTGTTATACGTCATCTTACGAAGTCGTGTTTGTACCGATATTCAGATAACCGCGTAGTCAATAAATGTGATGTACGTCCGATGAACAGTGTTGGGGAACTACAGGGATTCAGAATCTCGAAGGAAATTTGTTACGATGTAAAACTGAGCCATGTTTGCTTTTAAGCAGCCAATACTTTATTTAGTCATAATACCTTAGAGAAAAAAAAAAAAAGCTGATCCATATTTCCTTCAAAAGTGACAGCAAACACATTTATAATGTCAGGAACCATTTCTATTTTAAATGAACGCAATAATCCTGAAAATATATATTTAAATATACGCAATTTCTGCAAAAGTATGAAGCAGAGCAACATGAACATTGATAATAAGAAGAATAATTTTATTAATCATATTAGAGCGATTTCTAGATGATCACGTGACACTAAAAAAAGGAGTAATGATGAGGAAAATTCAGCTTTGCATCACAGGAATAAATTAGATTTTTAACACATATTCCAATAGAAAACTATTTTAAATTTCATAAATTTGCTGTATTTTTTTTTTTATCAAACAAATGCAACCTTGGTACTTTCATAAACATTAAAAATATTATCAAGCACACATTTTGACCGGTAGTGTAAATTTACATACAGCTGATGGCAAATCTGTAAAACAGTAGATTTTTTTTTTTTTTTTTTAAATCCGATCCTCATCGAATACAGGGCCGACATATTCACTGAAATAAAATCACTTCACTAAAGAAATAAGCGAATGGTCACGCCGTATTTGTCAGACTATAACAGCTTACCTATTGTCACACTTGGTTAAGTTAATGTCATCGCTCCCCGACACTGATCTATTGTCATAAATAATAAGGGAAACGCATACGTACATGTGCACCTCTGTTTCTAAAAATGTCCCTCTGTAAAGTGCTTTTCCAGCTGAGTGGTAGGTGCTTGTTGAGTCTGTGTTGAGCGGTCTCTGAGGGGTCGATCATTTCATTCTCTTCACTTCCTCTCACAGAAAGGTGAAGAGGCCGAGGAAGGAGTCACGAGTGAAGGTACGGTGGTTTTAGGATTTACCTGCTTATCCGTACGTTACGGAAATATCTCTTAATCTCATCCAAAATAAAACGTTTTTGTTCACATAATATCTGTGTATTGCTGTGTATAAAAATGCACGTACATTCACGCGTTTTTATTTATAGAGAGAAAAAATATATATATATATATATATATATATATATATATATATATATATATATATATATATATATATATATTTATATATATATATAATATATATATATATAGAATTTTATTTATTATTACTTTTGTCAGATTAAAGTTATTTCAGTGACCATCTTTTGGCATATACAGTATATATTTCAGTAAAATATTTTTACATATGAAATATATTTATTTCTAACGTAAATATAAACGTGTAGATGCATGTAAATAGTTTATAAATGTATGCAAATCGTTTTGACATCACTGATTAAATTTGCATTAATTATAAAAAAGCCTACCGTATTTATAATATTCATATTTACCAATTAATCAAGTTCACTTTCCGTTTCGATCAAATAGATTTAATTTTATCTTATAATAATGTCTCTTCAGAGTTCGACAAGTTTTTGGAGGAGCGGGCCAAAGCTGCAGACCAGGCCTCACCGCTGGCCCCCGCCGGAGAGCCCCGGCCCCCAGCGAGCGGCCGAAAGAGGACACAGCAGACGGAGGACAATCTCTTTGCCTTGTGAAACATTCCCCCGAGCGCTCCTCCCGTCCCTTTACAACCCCGCTGGTGTTATACGTCTAATACCCCCCCGCACTGTGAGCGTCCAGCTTGGTAACCGCAGACTCTGAGCTAAGCACACATGTAGCCAGAATGATTCTCTTTAGAGAGCTCGCTGCTTTCACTCCTGTCTAATAATCGTCAAATAGAGTATTTATCGTTCGTTAACGGACTAACGCTCTTGTCATTCCGTGAGGTGAGGCGTCGAAGCGGTTGGGCTGTGGGATTCAGTCTGTCTCTGTGGTAAACATTAGATCTCACTCGGGAGCGAGGAGACTCTCGTTTATGAGGCTTCGGCGGCCATATTCTCGTGATCATGTGCGGATTACCAAAGACAGAAGAATAAAAGCGTTTTTCGTCGCTAAAGGTTTTTGCGAGCAAGCAAAAAAGCGGTTTTACGGTTTAAAAGGCACCGTTCGAGGGCATTTAAAGCGTCCGCAAATGCAATTTAATGATCCAAAAATAGGAAAATGCATCCTAATTTTGGTGGTGATGGAGGATTTACTGGAACATTCTTGTTTAAAAACAAATTGCATATTTCATCCCAAAATCAATAGAAATATTTAGATTTGTGCAAAACTGTTTTCAACATTGGTGAACAATAATAATAATAATAATAATACGTACATATGTTTAGCTGTTTCCGACATTGAAAATAATAATAAATATTTTAACTCTTCATAACTGTTCAACATTATTAATAATGATAATAAAAATTATAATAAATATTTCAACACTAATGATAATAATAATATTTTCAGCTGTTTTTAACATTATTATTATTATACATATTTATTATTATCAATGTTGAAAACCGTTTTGCAGAAATTGCGGTTATTATTTTTTTATTTTATTTTGTTTTTAAATAGAAAGTTATTTTAAATAGTAATGATATTTCACAATATTACTGTTTTATTGTATTTCTTTCAAAGAGTAAGAGACTTAAAAACTAAATAAAACCCCAAAGTCTGCTAAAAGCGTTTACACATTTATAATTCACTCATAATAAACTTCTGGCTCACATACAGACTCCACATATTTAAAGCGATGCAATATATCATTTCAGAAATTCCCTTTGTTTTGGGGGTTTATGAAATACGACAGACATTTCTTCATAAAACCGCCCCCTGGCTGCATCTTCGTGTCAGCTTCCCGTTTAAAAATGGGCGGATTTGTTAACGAAGTTAGGAAATGAACGGATATTTAGCTTCGTCCTAATACTCGCTAGACCTAACCAAGAATTATATTAGCCTAACGGCTTTTGTAAAATATGTATCCATACGTATACAAAAACAAATATGTATATACAATAGAAAAGTGTGTATAGTACTTAAAGTTTGTATTAACTTTGGTGTAAAAAACAAACAAACTATCTAAATGTTTAATTGCGTCCCTCTTTTTATGTTTTGTCACGAATGTTTTTAAGCGGCGTGCTTTCAGGGCTTCGCGGGACCGCCGCTGTTTTTCACCCCAGTCGCTAACGGCTCTTCGTTTAAATCATGCTACGCGTCGCGCTGCTGTCTTCCCGACAAGAGGAAGCTCTTCACTTCGGTCTTGTATGTGTATATAAAGTAACAGCAGCCGGGTCAAGCGTGGTGCATTTTAAACTGGAAAAAAAACCTCAAACGTTAAGCGTCTAACGATGGCAAGGGCTTAAATTGGGTTGCCAGATATTCCAGCAAACCTCCGTCGTTCCCCTAAATCGGTAAATCGGCAGCAAAACACTGGAGGGGTGTACGCTTTACTTGAATATAAGGAGCAGGTTACTGCGGTTCTGCTTGAAATGAAATTACAGCGTGGTCTGAAATCAATAATGGCCAAGGCTGTTTGAAGGATGGTTATGCCGTAATGTATTGACGAGCAGATTACTGTTAATCTTAAAAGACTTGCGCTGTCTGTTTTCGTTTCCAGCTTTCTAATTACTCGTGAGAAGAAGAAAGCGTTAGGCCTGTTAGTAATATCTGGCTTGTTCTGACTGGAGGGCTCTGCTTCCATCCGGTGGCAAGCGTTATTTGGATTAACTGCTTAAATGAATGTTGCCATGCGATATTAAAAGTCTTAACTATTTTGATTATTTATCTCATAATGTCTTAAATGTATTTTAGAATGATGAAATGTAATAAATTTTCCTATTGTCAGATTTATCGTTTAATCCAAACTATTTTATTAAAGTGATTCATTTGCTTAATGCAAACATTTTCCCCCGTGTGGTTCATTCGGACAAGCACAAACAATGACTTTTTCTTTTTTTACTTTTTTTAAATACTTATTGTATTCTTCGAGTTCAGTTAAAACGTCTTTGGGTGCTTTGGAGTGATAAAACATTTCGTTTTATATTTATTGTTTTATTGTGACGCGTAACTACTACGAAGTTAATTTTAAAGTTTAAGTTTTCTATTTTTATCTCCACCTTTTTCAGCGAAGATTTAAGATATTTTAAAGCGTGATACACCTTTAATTATTAACGCTACTGTGTTTTTGACTACGACGCTAAGCTACCGGAAGTCTCGCGCATAACTCACAAAATGGCCGTGCGTTTAGCTAAAACCTTAATATAGTGTAGTCTGACAAAACAAACATTACGAGTGGAGATACTAACAGAGTACGCTTAAATAAGAACAAACGAGAACTACACGTCGTCTGCAGCAGTTGTATTTTGGGAAAATGTTCTTGTGCGTTGTTTAAAGTCTCTTTAACCGCCGATGGCATTGCGGCAGAGCTGCTGAAGAGCTTCACGGAGAATCGACCGAGGCCTCTGGACTCTTGAATCACTTATAACCGTGTTTCAGAGTTTCAGCCGGTTTTCCTGCAGTGGTGTTACTCTCGGTCACTGACCCACTTCACCTCAGTCTGTTGATATTATATGCGAGTTCAGAGACATATAGAATTCTCTCTATTTAGGTCAGATCAAACCATCCTATATATATATATATATATATATATTTATTTATTATTATTATTCATTTTTTTATACAGGAACGTTTTTATATGTATCGTATTATTTCGGTATTATTTAACACAAATCCCCGTTCGGGTTTATTCTCCTTATTCTATGAGAAATACATGATGTAATCGCGGAGCCACACGCGTGACGTCATATCACCCCACTCGCTCTCTGACTCCTTATTGGTCGTTTTCTCTGGTTCTACGGGCGGAGTCATCGCTGCGGCTCAGACGAACTTGATCGCCCAGCGCCCTCCTCTGCTCAGCTCTGATTGGCTGACTGAGACAAGCCCACCGAAGAGCCCACCATGCCTTTGCCGACTGAGATTTTGTAAACAAAAATGGGGCGTTTATTCGGCGCTTTAAATTAAAAAATATTTAAAATAACTTTTAACGCACAATGACTGTGAGCGCATTGATTAAACAGTTCGGTATAATTATTAACCCGTTAAATAGCTGACAAATGCATTTAAACATTTAGGTGCTTGAAATAATACGATAAGATATGAAAATAAAAAAATACAGTACAACAAAGATAATAATACATTGAAAACATACTCTAATTTAAGTAAAACTGGTGAAAGTCAGCCTCAAAAAAGTGACTTTAATTGCATTTTCGTATTTTTCCAACTTTATTATCACAAGAGGCTCGAATGGCAGCACGGAGAGCGCGCGTGTCACGTGAAAGAGCGTCTGCTGAAAGAGCGCGCTCTGATTGGTCGGGCGGCGTGTCAGTCACTCACAGCGCTCTGGGGTTTGCCTGGCTCGCTCTGTTAGCATGCTAATGTGCAAAGCAAACTCTTAAGTCAACTTTGCCTTGTGCGGCAGTATGGAAACGAACGCGAGCAGGTAGTTGACTGAATCAGCAACAAAGTTGAATTCAAGGAAATTAAGCGGACGGATCCTGCGAAACGCAGCCAACAAATGTCCGGGCACATTTGCTCTTCCGACAAGTACGAGAAGTTCCTAGTTTACATGGAATAGCGCTTGTTGTGTGTGTGTCGCCGGGACTCGAATACTTCTGAAGTCAGCTTAAAAGAGCATTTGAGGACAATGAATCTGTCTTTTGACGACCCGTCACTGGACACCTTGGACTCCAGTATGTCTTTACACGATCCGAGTGATATTGACACGGCTCTGCTCAATGACATTGATGGTAAGACATCGTTTGTTTACACTTGCGTTGCTGGTCGGCAGGCTGGACAAAGTGAATCGTGTCTTTTGTAGTTTATGGACGGATACATATTTACATATGCAGACGGTGTCAGACGCGTACACGTGTTTGTGATCACCAAGCACGTTTGATCGCTGTTGTTTTTAAAACGTATAATGCACGAGTTATCGTGTTGGACCACCGTGCCGTGATGCAGGATGCTTGTTTGTTTTACTCGGTCATCTTTATCCCTTTTTATAACAATACCAACACTGCAAGGCAATAGATGCGAGCAGGTCTGATCAGGTGGGCGTCAGCTGCGAAAACAAATAGCAGATGCCTGGGTGCTCTATTTGCACATGGTTATTGCTGCTTTGCGTGTTAGATCTAATTAAAGCGAAAATAAAAGGCAAAGGTGTCGTTAGATTATGTTCGTTGTTGCATTCAAGTCGCGTTTAAAGCGGCCCCGCCCCCTTCAACTTGGAGCGGAGAGGTTACTTTCGGCCATTCCCTCATATTCTGACCCACCAACACAGTTTCGACATAATTCACATTTAATAAAAAAAAAACACAAAATCGACGAGCGAAACCCTCATTGGTTTGGTGTGTCATACCGACACGCGTTTTAGAAAACGTCCTCACACTGAATTATCTCCAAAGTGCGCGCGCGTCTCACTGCGTGGGTTTGTTTGCAAGTATATATATGTTTTTTGCGCTATCGTAGTTTTTCGTATTGAAGTTTTTGCCGTAAATGTGCAGCGAGTGTAAGCGAGGTGACCGACAGTAACCCTGCGCCGAAGCGGCTCGTGTCCGATAGTAACCTCGCAGCGAGCATAGCGAGGCGCTTTCCCGGCCTCTGATTGGCTGAGCGCGATCACCTCATACAAACACACTGGCCGCCGCCATGCTTGCGCGCGCTGAACGAGTCTTGTGTTATATTGGGTCACATCACGTGTGTGTACGCGAAACATATTTTGAGCAGTTAAAATTGCGTTTTGAACTTTCTTTTATTTGTTTTTATCGTAATAAAATTAATGTAAATAAGTTCGTATAATTAAACTGTACGTAATTAGTCAATGTACTGATTATACTGACACTAAAATATCAGCAATTATAGTATTAATAATAATTATACCTAGTAGTAGTAGTAGTAGTAGTAGTAGTAGTAGTTATGCATATAACTCTGTAACATGACTAATAATAATAAAAATAAAAGTCAGCAGGTTACTCTTCTGGAGAGAAAGTTTTCTTTTGAACTAGTTGAACTTTATAATTTTTTTTTCTTTCTGATTTTAACAATTTTGTAACGGTTTAAGTAACATTCACTACGTTTGTTTTGTGCGTAATATGCTTGTTCTGTGTTTATTTGTTATGAATACATAAAAGCCCATACAAGCACTATATGTTTTGATATACTTTGACATTAGAAATATATATATATATTTAATACGAACATGGCATATGTTTCTGACACATACACAGTACACACACATTATGTAAACAAAAATCATGATTATTTGACAGCAATGATTATATGTGAAATGCGTGTCTTTTTTTTTTGTTCTATATCTCAGATCCTAATATTATTTAATTAAAAACAATGTGGCGATTTAAAATAATGTGTTGTTCGAGTAATAATAATAAAAACCTATTATTAACTGTAACTGTGATGTTATTTTAAATGGATGACTTGTGCCTTTAGGGTGCGTCTGGAGTAAATTGTCTATTAATGTCAAGATGATTAAAATGTCATCATGCTGCCACAACTAAATGAATGTGATTTATATGGTCTTGATAAATGGTCACCCGGTGTGGTGATTAATTATCAAACTTTAAATTCTTCAATGTTATTGTAGCCCGCAGGGTTTTTTAGTTTCATAACCAGGTGTCACGATTTCCTCGAGTGAATGTGTTTTGGCTGAAGGAGTTTGTCAGACGGATGATCTTGAGCAGGCCGTGTCTCTGTCCTTGTGTGAGAGGATTTGCGGTGAATGATGAAACTCTGTAATGGGGCACTCTGCAGTCAGATCAGCGCCTCCAGCCTACAGCTGAATTAAAGCCAGGCAGCATGAGCTGAATTCGTCACGGTTTAGTGCAGATGTGGGATCAGACCCGACGAGTGTGAAAATGGACCTTAGTCGCGTCGAGATGGAAACTCTAAATATGCAGCGACGTATACAGATCCTATAAAGGGTAAAATCTTTGTAGAAAATAAAATCGGCAAGAATAGGGGTGTGTGTGTGTGTTATACTGAACATCAACTGTTTATATTAAAGTTAATTTAATACACAAAAAGATATTATGTCAAATGCATTTTTACAGTTACTTTATTTTCTACAGAAAGTATAGATTAAATAATGCAAAAAAAAAAAGTGACAGTAAAAGACACGTATATTGTTGCAAAATAGTTCTATTTCAAATAAATGCTGTTGTTTTGAACTTTTTATTTGATCGAATAGGTCTATTTGTATCGTGTGGCATAAGCCCGTTTGCGAAGTACTATAAAATCGTGTTAATTTTGCAGTTTCGCTCATTTTGTGGGTCAAACACACATCGGTACCTCTGATTAAGTTCGTGCGCTCCCTGGGAATCAAACCCATGGTTGTGGTGTTGCTTTGAACGCTTGGAGGAGCCCATCGCTCACTGTGTCCGTGTTTCAACAGATATGCTCCAGCTCATCAACACCCAGGACATGGAGTTCGGGGGGCTGTTCGATCACGCTTCATTTCCTGCCCCCGCAGCCCCCACGCAGGACCTCTCGGCCCTGCCCCACTCCAGCCCTTCCTCTCCTCCACCCGCCTCTTCCACACCCACCGCCACCTCCTCCATCCTCAGCAGCAGCCCCCACCTGGACGCCCTGCTGGGGCCCCCCATCACCCGCAGCTCCTCTATCCCGGACAAGGTGTTCCACCCTCCCACTTTCCAGCAGTCTCCTCTGGCACAGGTGGCCTCCACCCCCGCTAACCCCACCACACTACAGACCACGCAGCCCAAAGCTCAGCCCGCTCCATCTCCCAGCCTCCACCCTTCCTCTCCGGCGGCCCCAGCCGGGAAGAGCCCTGCGTTCGGCGCTACCCAGCAGGCCCTCTTCAGCTCACCCACACCTCAACCGCAGCAGCCCGTGGTCACTTACACCAACCAGAACGTTTATACCGGTAAGTTTTAATATCTAAAAACATATGATTCGTAGCGGAGCACTCAAATGACCACTAAAGACTGAAAACCTTATGCATTTTAGCCATCCATTTAAACAGACGGCAACATTTTGGTGGTTTGAAACCGGCTTATTGCGAAATGGCGGCGTTTCCATTGGTCAGTGTTATAGGGCTAAACGATTATGACGATCCGTAATTGCCGTTTATTCGCTTAAAATTTTACTCTGCGATCAATTTATTTATAACACAATTTAAATTAAATGATGTAACTTCATGCCATGTTTATATTAAAATAAATAAGGTGAAAACATTTAAATTGAAGCCTCAAATGTCAACTATTGGATTGATTTTGTCAAATAAAAGAGAAATGAAAACAATTCATGGTGGTATAACGGTTTAAAATCTTGGAATAATGGTATTATGAACTAAAACTACAATTAAAACAATGCCTTTAACAAAAAACCCTTAAGATAACCTGTGGAAAGAAAAAAAAATTAACCTTTTATATTTTATTTTTTTTAATATTTTTTCTTCTTCCATATGAATGTTGTTCATTGTGACTACCACTATTACTAAGACTATAAAATGCATCACCTTTGATCAGTCATATGTCAGGAAAGGCAATCTGAGTTCAAGGTGCAGACGGTGAAGTCACTGTTGTCCGTCCTGGAAACCTAGTGAACTTTTACCGTTCGTGTGTAAAGCTGCCCAGCCCACATTCTTTGTATACGCCTTTTATCATTTTCTTTCGTTCTGTTTATCATTTTCGAGCCTTGGGTAATGTCATCACCTGGCCAAAGAGACAATACAACATCACACTAGATCAAAGTTCAGTCAGTTAATTAAGTAATGAATTTCAGCAGTTATAAACGAACCTTCACCCCCTTATGGTCATTATTGTATGTTTTATCATAATGAACTGGAGATTTCTATGATAAGTTAATGGTTTGAACGTGGCCAAATAAAAGAAATTCAAAGGATGATATTAATCTTGAAACATAGTTCACAAAAAAGTGTACTCATTCTTAGGCTGTCCATGATGTTTGTTTCTTCACGGGAAAAAGTTTTGAGCAGTTTAGCTTTACATCACCAATGGATCCTCTGCAGTGAATGGGTGCCGTCAGAATGAAAGTCTAAACGACTAATTAAAAACGTCATATTGTCTCCCTGACTGATAGCGTGTTCACATATCGGTAGATTTCAAACAATAACAACATTTCCTCCATTTACCAAAGGGTGGATAAGGTTCCTGCCGGAGTGATAATTTGTGGTTTAGTGCAGCTTCTTGCCCTTCTTTCCTCTCACGATCTGATTGGTTCTTGCAGCTGTCACTCAGCAGAGCTCCCCTCAGCCAATCACGAGTCTCTCCACGTCTGCACAGAATGTTCAGCCAATGACCATCCAAGCTCAGGTGCAGAGTCTCTCGGCTTCGCCGATCCTGACCACCTCGTCCAGCCCTCCCACACAGACCATCTCCCCTCAGGTTCAGCAGGTTCCTGTAAGTGCTTTAACTGGCCTACTGATGCCCACAACACTCGTCTTTATTGTGTGCACTAAGCGTTCTTCGTGTGCTTTGCAGGTTTTGTTGCAGCCTCAGTTCATTAAGGCGGACTCTCTCTTACTCACAACTCTAAAACCTGACGCGTCTATGGTAACAACAGTGGCGTCACCCTGCATCACGTCGCTGGCTACTTCCACGGCGCCAGTCCAGAACACCCCACTGCAGGTACACAAACCTGTAGTGTAGAAGTGACCTTTTTTTCCATTATGTGTTTCTGAAGTAATTTTGTATATCTGTGCATATCTTGTCTCAGGCACTGATGAGTGGAGGCACGATCCTGACCACCGTCCCCTTGGTGGTGGACACAGAGAAACTGCCCATCAATCGCATCGCCATCAGCGGGAAACCAGGCGGCCAGCCGCACAAGGGCGAGAAACGTACGGCCCATAACGCCATTGAAAAACGCTACCGCTCTTCCATCAACGACAAGATCATCGAGCTCAAAGACCTGGTGGCTGGGACAGAAGCTAAGGTGAAGCCAGAACACAATTACTTTGAAGACCCTTGAAGTTCACTTGAAAACTTTAACTAGATGCGCTAACCAAAGTAGATGTTGCAGCTCTTATCTTGTCTGGTAGATGCCTTTAACATTATGATGAATTTTCTGTCTTATTCAGCTCAACAAGTCTGCCGTGTTAAGGAAAGCCATTGACTACATTCGCTACCTTCAGCAGTCCAACCAAAAACTAAAGCAGGAGAACATGGCGCTCAAAATGTCCATTCAGAAGAACAGTAAGTTCTTTTTATATGTATATTAAATGTAACATGATTTAATATGTTGAACTTTAGAGTGCTTTTTTTGACCCTCCGAAGTAGGACTTAAGTGCATTTTTAGCGCAAATAATACTTCTGCTGTTTGTGGTTCTTTCAGTAGAAAGAGCATATCATATATTAAAATAGTTTAAATTGAATTAAATTAAATTGCAATTTAGTACATTAACACATTACAAGTGTACTTTAATGACAAAAGTTTAAAACATGTAAAATGTACTTCAAATAAAACCTCTAGTTTGACATTATTACACAGTGTCATATCTTTAAAGTGCACTTAAACTACACCTAAAAGACCTTTTGTTCTATCTGCAAGTACATTTTTCCAAGTATACTTTTAAGATTTTATCAAAAGTACACAAACGCACTTCTTTTTTCACACGGGAAGCCTGGTTGTCTTTTCACCGCCTTGCCTCTTCTTTCCCTCAGAGTCTCTGAAGGACCTTGTGATCATGGAGGTGGACGTGAAACCAGAAATCCCCACCCCTCCCGCATCCGATGTGGGCTCGCCTCAATCCAGCGGCCCCTTCTCCCACAACGGCAGCGACTCCGAGCCGGACAGCCCGATGGGAGAAGACACGAAGGTAGCAGGAGCTCAGCTCCTCCAGAGCTCCTATCATGGCGTTTAATGAATTGGCTTCAGTTGTGGAGTAATTGGATGTGTTTGTGTGCGGTGGATAATTCGATTTGCTCGAGGTCAAGAACTCGGATGAATAGCCATGTAATGATCTAACGGCAATTTCTGTTTCCTCTTCTCTCTCTATTAGCCTGTGGTCGAGAGGGCTGGAGGAATGCTGGACCGCTCCCGAATGGCTCTGTGCGCCTTCACCCTGCTCTTCCTGTCCTTTAACCCGTTGGCGTCTGTGCTGTGTGGCGGCTGGAGCAGCTCTGGGACGACTGTCTCTGGACACACGGGAAGGAACATGCTGACAGTGGATGATGCAGGTGCTCATGCTGACGATAGAGTAGCATCCCGTCCCTGTCTAAACGCTAACGATGCCATCTTTTGATGCGTGTAGCCAAGTCTTGGGGTTGGATGGACTGGATGTTGCCCACTCTTCTGGTTTGGCTGTTGAACGGTGTTCTGGTCGCTGGTGTTTTGATCCGCCTGCTCGTGTACGGAGAACCCGTGACCAGACCTCACTCGGAGTCATCTGTCCTCTTCTGGAGACACCGCAAACAGGCCGATCTGGATCTAGCCAGGGTACAAAACGCTTTATTACGCCGTTTATTGATATTGCAGGACCCTCTTCGTCTACACATCTGATGTTTTTTGTTTTTTTTCCGCAGGGCGACTTTGCTCAGGCCTCTCAGAACCTCAGGACGTGTCTCAAAGCTCTCGGCCGTCCTCTGCCCACGTCTCAGCTGGACCTGACCTGTGCAATGCTGTGGTCCGCCCTGCGTCTGTGTCTGCAGAGACTGTGGGTGGGCCGATGGCTGGCCAGCCGTGCCGGAGCCCTCCGTTCAAACCGCCCCCTACAGGAAGATGCCCGTAAGAGCTGCCGGGATGCCGCCTTGGTCTACCACCGTCTACACCAACTCCACATGACCGGTATGTCACCCTAACCTTACAAAGAGTAAACGTTAGGCCACCTTTTCGCTATTGCAACATACAAATTTCCACATACGCATATGTGTGACGGAATAGAGCTAGTAATTGCATATAACGACATTGAGTTAAAGTAAATGTGAAATAATTCCTTTAACTTGTTGCCAAGTATTTTTTTTTTGTTGTATTTCTAATAACATTTATTTGAAGCAGCAACATTTTATTTTTGTTCTGGTTTTAGCTAACTATAGTAACCCTATATCTCAAGCTCCAATTGAACCCAAAAATTCTGAAGAATTTACCCATTTGTCCTTTCTGCTCATGATGTTTCTCTGTGCAGGCAAGCTCGGAGGAAGCCACCTCTCTGCGATCCACATGGCACTGAGCGCTCTCAACCTGGCCGAGTGTGCAGGAGACTGTCTCCCTGTCGCCACGCTGGCAGAAATCTATGTGTCTGCTGCCCTACGGGTTAAAACCAGCCTTCCCCGTCTGCTTCACTTCACTACTGTTAGTACGCACAAGTACACTCTCACAGCCCTGATCCAAAACCTAGCGGGCTGTTCTCTCTACAGCATGCATATACTGACTAACATCGAAAGCAAGTGACCCAAGGAATATGTCAGTATAGGCTTAAACGGTTAAATACACAGTAATTTAGGTCTTAAGAGAGAAAATCTTAAAATGCTGCCTTGGTAGAGAGCTCACTAGGTTTTGGATCAGCATCAGACTCTCTTTTCATCCTATTTGAATGGCGCTTGCTTTCATTTTTGTTTGACAGTGTATTCATGTTTTGATGCGGGCTGCACATGGTAAGCGCAGATATGAGGTTATTCTTCTTCTGTCCTTCAGCGAGTGTTCTTGAGCAGCGCCCGGCAGGCCTGTCTGTCGCCCAGCGGCAGCGTCCCTCCTGCCATGCAGTGGCTGTGTCACCCGCTGGGTCACCGCTTCTTTGTGGACGAGGACTGGTCCATTCGCAGCACACCTAAAGAGAGCATCTACAGCCAGGCGGGAAACTCAGGTGAGCGCCATACAGACTAAAGCAGGCTAAAGGGAGCAGTTTATTTCTCGTTAATGTGCTCCTGATCGCGGTTCCCCCGGGCTCACCCTGGTGTGTTTCTGTGTTCGTCTGTAGTTGACCCGCTGGCTCAGGTGACCCAGGCTTTCCGCGAGCATCTGTTGGAAAAGGCCCTGTACTGCGTGGCACAGCCGCGAGGTGACAAGAACCTCGCCGATGGAGACGGGTGCGTGATCTTTCTCAGCGCTTGTGTACACACGGTCTGTAGGGAACAGAGCTGCACTGGTTTCTAGAGCTGGTGTTAAACGGTTATCCACGTTTTCTGCACCTTTTATAATATTTTGATGATCTGATTTCACTTGAAGCACGTGAAATTCTTGATTAGAGGTTAAGTGTGAACGTGGCTGGGGAAAAATAAAGACAAGATGTTATGCGTCTATGCACTATCTGCCATAATACATTAATTGGCAATGGCCAAATATTATACACTGATACATCATATAGTAATTATGGGAATTCTAAAATATATTAAATGGAAGTTTATTTCAATGTGTTCGCAAATATGATTCTTGTTGAATCAGTCTACCAATATTGCCGGAAAAATGTTATATCTACTCCAGATATTCTAGAATTAATTAAAAAAAAAAAAATAAATATATATATATATATATATATATATATATATATATATATATATATATATATATATATATATATATATATATATATATATATATATATATATTTAAATATATAATGACGGTTTAATATTTAAATATTACTTTTACATTATTATTAGTAGTATTTTTTTCTTTATTTTACAAATAAATAGCATGCATGAAATTAGTTATTATAGTAATTTTTTTTTATAACATTTTGTTAGTTTTTTTTCAATTGAAAGAAATTAATACTTTTATTCACCAAGGATGTGTTAAATTTATTTAAAGTGATAGGATAGATTTACGTTAGAAAATATATAGATTTCTTATTTTTAATTTTTTGCTATGATTTCTTAAGGATAATTTCAACATTGCATCACAGGAATAAATTATATTGGAAATATAAGATATAAGGAAAAGGAAAACGGTTGCAATTGAAATAATGTTTTGTTTTGGGGGGTGTTTTTGACAAGTAAATCTTCTAGATCTCAAACTTTTGAATGACGCACAGAAGTTTTAAGAATAATAATAATGTTTATTATTAAAACTAAATTAAATCAAGTAATTTAATCCATTTTAACTAATTGAAATAGTTTAAATTGATGTAAATAAATTGAAACTAAAGCTAAATCTTGAAGAAAAAAATGAAACCGTGCACTTAATATGTAAAGAAGTATCTTTTCTAGGTGTGCCAGCTGCCTCATCAGTTGCCAAATTGAACAAATTTAATACTCTCTTCCCTTATGTACTTTTTGAATCAGTCTTCTAACTGTGCTAATCTGAGCTGTGTGTGTTTTGACAGTGAATACTCCGACTCTCTGGAGTACCTTCAGTTGCTCACCAGCGCCTCAGACGCAGCAGGAGCCACGACGCAGTC